>NC_141822.1:17057182-17357182 GCF_982586985.1 Callionymus lyra | reverse complement strand
GTTTGCAAACGTCATGAGTCTATCGGTGTGCTTCTTCTACGAGCACAGTGCGAGGTCACACTCCAAATATGTGAATATTACAGTAGGTTTTTTGATCGATCCAAAAATCAAGTTTCCCCTCCTTTTGTTGTCTGTTTGTTGCCTTTCGGGCTAACCTGAGACGGTCTGTGGTCGCCCAAAATGGCTGCAACCAACGCTTCTGGTGCCGTGATGCCACTTCCTGGAGACACGGGACTTCTGGGACTGATGGGGCTGATGGAGGGAGATGAGAAAAGGTCCGGTGAAACCAGCCGTTCTTTCTTGGCAGCAGACGAGGGAGAGCGACTGTGTGACTGGGCCGGCGGGCAGAGACTGAGGCCCTGCAGGGCAGGGATGGGGTTGGAGGTCACGGCCGGGCTGCGGCTGCGACGGTGGCGCCGATGGTGCTTGGTGGTTTTCGGGCTTGGGCTACGGGAGTTTGGTGCCAGCAGAACAAGGGTGCTGTCATCCTCGGAGCTGACCTCTGAGCTGTCGGGATGATGTGCTGTTGGACTGTTGACTGGAATCTTGATCTGTTGAAAATTTTAAAAAGTAAAATATTGTTGCATTTAATTGAAAAATCTATAGTTCATGTATCACACTTATGCTTTTAATCGTAAGGTACTATCTACAGATTTATTTAATAAAACAAATAAGCAAATAACAAAACAATAAAGTTTGATTATCCTGGCTCAAATATCTTCTATTTTATTAATCATGGCTTGACTTGATGTGTATTTAGGTATATAAGTGCCATCAAAATATAGAATGGTTAAATTTATGTTGAAACTTTAGATTTTGTTATTAAAAGTTGTTTTTTTATCCCTAAATTATTCTTACATAATAGTCTTTCTTTTCTTCTTTTATAATTAAATAATAATATAACTGTTTTTATTTTGATATTCTAATGAAAACAATTGCAAAACAACAATTTTATAGAAATTATTCTTTAATTGTTGGTGTAATAGTTTCACCATGACGGTCTAAAGATTTGATCAAGTATCTCTGTATTCTTTGGGTATTTGCTAATGCAATACATAAAAAACAACAACATTTAAATTGAAATATTCAAGATTTTAACATTTGAAATGTTAAATTCAATCATTCCGTATTCAATTCAACATTCTGATGTCAGTGATACTTCCATAGTTGTGTATAGGAAATAAAAATCAACATGATTAATAAAAGAACAGGAGTTTAAAAGCTCAATGAAGTTGCACAGTAAAGGATTTCCACCTAATGCAGTACTTTCATTCTGCACATGATCTTTACTATGTGGTTGATGAATTAACTTTAAAAGGTCACACAAGTCTATGATGTGCACGTGTTAAGGTTAACTAAAGTCGGCTCTGAACTAAATGTCAACCAAGTGTTTAAGGAAGGGCTAAAGATATATTGAATTAATGCAACAAGCTGATCATGTTCAAACATACTATGTAGACTGTCTTTTAATAATGGACTCAATTAATCTGTCCTTGTTTACTTCCCGACATTATATCAATACTTTGAATACATTAATTCATATAATGTAATGTCACATCTAAGCCCAGCAAACAATATTAATGCCTTGAACAATGTCCTATCGTCAGAAAACAGCAAGATCTAGTGCCAAGTATACACTTTGGAAATGTGAATTAAAAAACTATTTGTTAAGAATAATTTTAATTGTAAAACAGTTTCTTTAAATGTGTTGTCATTCAGTTACACTGATGACTATTGCCTTCAAGAGCAATCAATAATATCACTAGCATAATGCTAACTAGCTAACATGAAAGTATTTTATTTAAATATGTCTTTTAATTATTTAGTTGGAAAAATAAGTCTGTTATACAGTCATTTATCTCAAACGTTGCCTTTGCAGTCCAGCTCAAATGATCAAGCTCTAGTACAGCTACGTCAAATTAAAGACAATTTATTTATCTTTATTTGCAGCCGTTAGCATCGACTAGCATATTAGCATCGGCATATAGTTTAGACCATATAGCCATTTGATTGTTTTTCGTCTGCTGCAGTCGTTTTAAAATGTAACGTGTAAGCATGTTAAAGTCAAAGTATAGGTTCATTTGATCCCCGTTGTCTCTATCTTGTGTGAGAAGTGATGCTTTAAGTAAATATTAAATGCCTTAAATATTAAATATCAAGTATTAAATGGGTAAATATAAGTGTGAGAGATGTCAAGTGTGGCGTGTGGTGTGAGAAGCGTGTGACTTGGCAGCCCTGATATAATTATGTGTACACTAGGAAAATGAAGTTGAGTGAAATAGAAATGTGTATTTTAGTTACAACACGTGTTGGTAGCCTATCATTTAACTTGTAATCTGTCTTCGAGTAGACAAGATTTAAAACCATGGTTGACCCATGACCCCCCGATCCACTTTTGGATTGGCTGCTCTAGTGTAGACTGTCAAACCAGTATTATGTTGTATAGTTTTCTATAAAATCCAATGTAAACGTGGATATTTTGGAAGACAGTCCGGGCACCTGAAAGGGAGATGACAATCCAACTATACTGTTCAAGTTGTTGCTGTAGTATCCCAGGATATAATCACAGTCATCTCTCGGCAGATCCTCCTCTGTGAAGGTCACCTTGGGCAAAAAAAGAGTGAAAGTAAATGAACAAACAGAAACACATGAGAGTAAATTCTGTCATCACACATGTGTTGAGTTCTCGCCCTTCGCCCACACATATGCCTGGTAGTCTTTGTGATGACGGAATCCCATCTGTAAAAAGACCTTTTGTTACTCTTGGCATCAACCTGTGCAAACTTTACTCAGGAGATAAATACCTTATATATTGCAATCCAGTCCCATGAACCCCGTTGATAATTAGAAGCGAAGGTGAACCGGACTGTACTATCTGACACGTTCTGCCACTCTTTGTCTACGTAGAGAACCACGAGAGGCAGATCCACCTTGAAGGGGAACTTGAAATGTGATAATAAAACACGTCATTTACACATAAAGTCCATCAATCGTGGTGCAAACAGTGTTTAAGATCCTCACATGCAGCGAGAAGAGAGAGGAAACAGGTTTATGGTCACTGATGGTGAAGCTCATGTGACTCTGGTACACATGCTGGGTCACTTTGGTGGCACCCCCCAACCACGAGGTCAGGCCTCGCTGCAGCGCTGCATTGTGGGTGGGAACGGGCGACCCAGTCCGACGGAGACGCCAAAGGATGCGATCTGTCCATGCCGGCTTTCTTTTCTTAGCACTGAGAGAATAAAAAAAAAACAAGACAAAATACATGGCAGTGAAGCATTTAGAAATCATTAAAGATAGTTAAGAGTGTCAATGACCTTGTGTCATATATATGGCTGCCCACATCAAACTTATATGTGGGCGGGAATGTCAGGGGTCCCTCCAGGAAGCCCTCCAAGATGGATTCAGTGTTTTTAGCCATGTTGAGCTGAGGTTAAACAAGACAAACATGCATTAAACAGCGCCCTCTGCTGGATATAACCACCAAGACTCAACCGGAAGAATTTAAAACTATTTTACAAGAGAAAATTCCGATACATCCTAATTATTTTTAATATTATTTTTGTTGTCGTTTTTATTATTTATTATTATTATAATTAGCAGTAGTAGTTAAACGAATGAATAACTCTATAAGATTACTTATAGTGCATACAATAACATTTGCTGTGTAATTATATAAAAACTAAATGAAAAGTATTCATCATCATCAATACTTACTTAAACTTGTTTTTAAATACTATGAAGTTAGAAGTTTTTAATATCAATTCAATTCAATTTTATTTAAAGTGTCTCATAACAAAGTTATCTCAAGACACTTTACAGTTGAAGTAAGACTATAGTTGATTAAGGAAAAACAGATCCCGGCAATTCACATATGTTCTCCTATATATGTTTATGATGTTTTTCTTGTTGTTAAAGTATTTGGCTAAATTTTTCCTTTCAATATGGAGATAAAAATGGCTAAATTAAAAAAAAAACAAAAAAAAACTGTGAATAATGTCCCCTTTTCCGAATGACTTGTATTAAAAATAAACTTTTCCTTCCCTCAGAGTGCTTACCTGATCTCGCTCCCACAGCCGGGGCAGTTTATTGCTGTCTATCGCACACTTCACCACATGGATGTCGAAGTCTTCGATGCGGAAGTTTAAATCTCCAAACCAAAAGACGACACTGAGGAGATGATGGAAATACAGTCTTATAGTAAACACAAACTCAAGTCCATTATAAAACGAGATATCATGATTTATTTAACTCATTTTGTTAAACTCTTTAGTTAACCCTTGTGTTGTCTCTGGGTCAAGGTGAACGACCTCCAGCACTGCATATGTTTTTATGGAAGCCAGGGAGGTCGTTCATCTTGACCCAGAGACAACACAAGAGATACCACAAACACATTTGTTTTCAGGGTTAATAACTTCCCTTGTAAGACAGACTAATCTGAGTCTATTCTACTCACTCATGGTCCAGCACTCCAGTAGCAGCTCCTCCCTCAAACTGCTGCTGCTGCAGGATGCTCTCAAAGTCCTCCATCCTCTGCTCCAGGTTCCTCATATGAGCCGGCAAGTGACAGTTGAGGAAGCACAGCGGGTGTCCGAACACTGTCATCCTCGCACTCACGCCACCTTTGTTACCCTTCGGAGAAAAAACACACACCCGCTTACACACAGATGACCGTGACAGACTCCCCAAAGTTACTCGCCATTTTTGTTCTGACGCGCACGGCTATAAATATGTCCTTAACCTTGTATCCTCACGCCGTGACACGATCTGGTTTACCATGACCACACCCACTCTGCTGTGATTGGTCAAACATTAATGTTTGTCACCACGCATCATCAGTCTCCACCTTCAAGGGACTCGTTGCATAAACAAAGTGGGGCACGATTACAGCTGGCTGGAGGAGGAGTGAAGCCATTCATACGTCATAATGGACTCCACTCTCGTAACCTCTCGTTCGCCGAGATTTCAGACGGAGAGAACTTTATAAAGTATTAACTTCAAAACATCATCATGATGAGGGACTTAATGCATCTTGAAAAGGAAAACTTGAAACACATTTGAAACATGTGAGGGAGTCAGAAGAGTTGGATATTAAGTTGCGTTCTTAGTCCTGTCTTGGAAAAGGAAAAAACCCTGAAAAGCACAATTTCTCCTTTTTAAGACAGGAAGTGGCTGCTGATCGCGAAATATTTCCATTTGTTTTTTCACACGTACGACAGATGTGCGCTTGTCTTACTACGTGTAAAGGTTTATGTTGGTATTAAGAGATTAAAAAGCAGCTTCAAACGAAGCAATGCAGCTCGTGGCTCAGAGACAAGGTCAGGGACAAGAGGACCAGGAGTGGACAGCTGCTGCTGCAACACCAGCAGAGGTGCTGCTGACATCATCACACCCGGGAAGGTCACACACGTGCCTGCTGAAATATCACTGCCGTAGCATCGACAACATACCCAGTATCCACCAAGTCCCGTCCTGGTCCTCTCTGTCTGCACGCCGCGGAGGAAGGGAAGGTGGCAGAACTTGGAGAAGACCAGCAGCAGGACTCCTTGCATGCGCTGAGACGCCACCTAGAGGGACACACCCTTTAATGTCGGTCCACCGATGGCGGCTGTGAGCATGACTGACCAGAACATATCCGGACGGACTGAGAGTGTCCATGCAGAGCTCGCTCCACTGGTCGGAGAAGAGAGCGTCTTTCAGCCGCTTGTTGATCATGGAGTTGACCTCCTGCAGGCTGGAGAGTGAGGCACAGAAACAGAGATAAACAAGAGGACGGAGGTGGAGAGTTGACAGATGACCACGTGGGCTCGCCTCCTCAGTCGCTGACGAGAGAAAACCGTTGCTCACCCGACGATGAACATGTCCACGCCTCCATCTGAAACATTTGGTCCGAACAGAGCTGAGATGTCATCTGGAGGGACGGCTGTTCCCACGTTCCATGTGACGATGTGAACCCTGCAGGGAATAAATAGACTGAAAACACTGCTTTCAAACGAGAGAAACGATTTATCATATCTTCTTTATATTGTGCTCCTAGACAGGTTTGGTTTGATAAATCCCAGAGTGACAGGAGAGGGTAAGGACTTAATTGTCCCGACTTACAATCTATTCCCTTAGCGGAAAATTTAATTTCCCAAGGGATCGTACGCAAAAGCGGTGACTGCTGTAAGGGGCCAACAAGCCAACAATTAAAATAAAAACAGAAAGAAAAATAGATGGGCACTTGGAAAGACAGACGGACGGACATTTGGACAGACAGACAGTTGGAAAGACAGACGGACGGACAGTTGAACAGACAGTTGGAAAGACAGACTGGCGGATAGTTAGACAGACAGACAGTTGGAAAGACAGGCGGACGGACAGTTGGACAGTGAGACAGACATTTGGACAGACAGACAGACAGACAGTTGGACAGACAGACAGATGGACAGTTGGACAGACAGACAGACAGACAGTTGGAAAGACAGACGGACGGAAAGTTGGACAGAGAGACAGACATTTGGACAGACAGACAGACAGTTGGAAAGACAGAGGGACGGACAGTTGAACAGACAGACAGTTGGAAAGACAGACGGACATTTGGACAGACAAACAAACAGACAGACAGACAGACAGACAGACAGACGGACGGACAGTTGGACAGACAGACCAACAGTTGGACAGACAGACTAACATTTGGACAGACAGACAGACAGACAGACCAACAGTTGGACAGACAGACAGATAAATAGAAAGTAAAGATATTTGAGGAAGTTATAAGTGACTATTTTCTATCTATCAATAATCAGAATTTGAACAATTAAACAACTGATATTTTCCCATATGTTGCAGAATGATTGAAGCTCACTTCCTCTGTTCACGGGCAAAGACAACAACACAAGTATTTTTCTGGGAGTTGGGCCAACGAACAGCGACAGTAGTGGTCTGAGTGCATCATAAAGCTTTTAGCAAAATTTGCGGCTCTGATTGATGTGCTCTTGTGTACATGAACAGAGGTGTGTATCTGCTGAGCCCACACTCATGTGCGACATGCAGAACAGAACCCTCACCTGAAGTCGGTGTTTTCTCCGCCGCTCCGGTTCGGGGACGTGTTCCCAGGAGAAGGTGCGACCTGAGGACTGAGACTGGAGGGGGAGTTGTGAGGAGGCTGGGGCGAGGTCGGGGTCAGGGCGGGCTGGGGTCCGGGCGGGCTCTGAAGACGATGCGTTGCCTCTGTAACGTTGCAAGAGTCGTGTCTCGGCATCGAATCTGGTTTCTTAAGAGGGTCGATGGAGATTCTGGCCACTTTTGGAGCCGATTTGGTCGCGAGTGCAGTCGGTCTCGGCCTGCTTATGCTGGACAGAGACGCTGGAGGTGGACCGGACTTCTGAGGTCCTTGAGCGTTGACGTTCATCTCTGCTGCAACACAGGTTCGTTGGTTCATCCCGGGCGGATTCTTTGATGGTTTCAGGATAGTCGGGTCCTGGGCAAGGAACGCTGGGGAGGAACCAGGACCAGGTCCAGTGAGCAAGCATGGAGGGGTTTGTAGTTGGACCCCTGGAGGGATGTTGGGTTTTCTTTGTATGCGATCCATTACCTGTCGAGAAACAAGAGGACGGATGAAGGTCAACAGGTTCTGGGGGTAAGTATTGCAAGAATAGGATTACAATACAACTATACTATATATTTCTCTTTGTTCTTGTTCTTGATTTATTTTTAATGAAAAATTGCTGTATTTTCTGTGGCTATTGGAAAAAACAATAAAGTTTTACCTTACCTTACCTTATACGATATATTGTGATACTGTACTGCAACAAGGATTTATTTGTAATATTGCTTTTGAGGACTCTGGTGTTACAAAATCCACATGACTTTTGACAAAGTAGTAACTGCTTTCGTTTATTTTATTTTGAAACCGAACAAAATATGTCCAAAAATCAGCTTTAAAAACTGTATGCTCTTGTCCTAAGTCATTGCCGGGATTTAATTGTTCCTTTAGTTGCAGAGGACGTAATGGCTGATGCCATCTAGCAGCTGGAATTGTAATTGCAACACAACAATTAACAAACACCAAGAATATCAGCATGTAAATAGTAAATACATTTAAAAAAATCAAACCATTGTATTTTACACACTTGACAGAAATATTAAAAAGAACTATCAATACGATAATGTTGAATATTGAAGTAGCATTGTGCTAAATCTGGTGCAGCCATTTTTTTTAATGTAACTGCACATTGTCTTTTTAAATGAATAAACTGAAACATACATTTCATACATGACCGTCCTTGAAATGGAGTGCTCTGTACATGCCTGCCCTTCATTTGAACAGTTTCCAGATTGAAAATGGACCGTTTAAACACCTATAGTGGCCCAAACAATATCTGACATATACAACACAAAATGTCCCTCAAAATTACATTTAGAAAATCAAAATACATTTCCAACATCTGTATAACTGTCATATCAATCACGCTTTAGTTAGCATTAGCTAATCTCGACATTTGTTGAAATGATTCACAAGAAAACATCACTTAAATAAAGCTTTGTTTCTATTTCTGTTGGAGTTCTGTGATGTTGAAGTTTGGGACTCGCTTTGGTGAGTCACGATTCCTGGAGTCTGGAACAGAACGTCAGGATTTCAGGTGCTGGATCCGAGGAACTAATCTGAACGTCCCTGTGGATGACTTCCTTGTTGCTGCGGCAACACTAATTACCCTCTGACCCTTTTAAAAGAGGAGAAAGACACTAATGGTCGACTGCAGTGGAGTTTAATTTTACTTTCAGCTGCTTCTCTCCATTTCCTTACCGTCTAAACTCACTCTTTCATTGTTGGTCCCAACTAAGATGGGGGTCGACTGACTTTTACTTTTTAAGGTGGTCTTAACATTCTGGTGTCCATATTTAACCGGATTCTGGTCTCATAAGTAGGTTTGATTAGATTAGGTTAGATAGACTTTATTTATCCCTCTCCTTCGGGAAACTGGGTTTCCAGTACACAGCAGACGACAGTTTCATAAAAACAAGAACAAAGTGCAAATAAAAAGAACAAAGATCAAATATAAACAATGTAGATCACAATAACACAAAGAAAAGGGTACAATAACATCATCCCGTCGCTCTGCCGCTGTTCACAAATTTAAATTTTATAAAGTCTAATAGCACGAGGAATGAATGAGTCCCTGAGTCTATTAGTGTTGCATCATGGGAGGAGCATCCGTTCACTCCATCTGCTTCTCTATTCACTGATGACAGTGTTCAGAGGATGACTGTCATCATTCATGATTGACAGTAGTTTAATTGCAACAACACATGCAAATGTAGAAATTATTTCCTGAAGAAATTCAACAAGACTTTTATATAAACGCTGTGTATTTGTACTTTATTTCTGTTCGTGCTACATCTATTGATATAATGTTGCTTATGTATTCAGCTTTACTCATGTGCTGGACTATAATCTGATGTTTCATAAAATATTCCTTTATTCATTCGTTTATTTGGATTGTTCAGAGAATAACAAGAAAAACACAAAGATTGAACAAAAATACATTGTCCTTTTATAGTATATAGTTTTAACTGTGTATTGTTTTTGATTGTTAAAGCGCTTTGTGACCCTGGTCCAGAAAGGCACTTTAGAAATAACCATTACTTACTTACATATTAGATTAAACATACAGTGCAATTAAACAACAACAATAATAATAATAATCAAAAAAGTAAGATGATAGTAATATAATAACATAACAATAATAATAAAATAATCATTTGCTTTTACAGTAGTAGTCCAAAATACAACAATAAGCAGTAGTAAAGTGCAAACACGGCAAAGAAGGTGTAGAAGTGGGGAGTTATAATGACAACGTTGTATTTTTTAAATCAAATGAGCGCAGTGGGCAGAAAAAAGCAGAGGACTTTAGGAGCTAAGAAAACCTGAAAGCAATTATATTGGCTGAAGATATATCCTAATAAATAAATCCTTTATTGCATATAGTTGGCACTAAATTATAATAAACACACAGAGTGTGTTTTTTGTATTTTTTTGTTAATGTGCATCATAACATGTCAAATATGAGAAACTAATTAAAGGGACATTTAGTGTATGTTAATGCATTCTTTTTTATCAACTTTGATTTGTTTTTTTCTTCTACTTTTTACTCCCCAAATTGCTGTGTACTTGTCGAGTTACATTAGTACTCTACTTTGTCTCAGAGTGGTCTTTCGTCTGACCACGTCTGACCTCTGATCATCCTCTCACTCTATCTATCAGTACTTCAGAGAGTTTTCAGGTCTGAAGTTTCAAAACACATGTTTTATCATCAAGCGTCGGCTGCATTACAGGACCTGGAATTCAATTAAACAGTAAATTGATAGTAATAAGTAAGTAATGGTTATTTCTAAAACTCATTTCTAGACCAGGTCATCTTAACACCACATCGTCTCACTTTCTTACTTTGAACCTCCATGATTCAACAGACCTTCAAAATAAAACATGGATCACCATGATTGAAGGAGGAGGAAGCTAGCTTGACTTCAAGGTGAGCTCAACTCTTCATCACATCATGAAGAACCAGGGTCTGATACCAGTTGAGCAGCAGAGGACACAAGGTAGACTAGAGCCTCCCACCATTTTGTTGACCTGTCCTGCACAGAAATGCACACCTTGAACTGAATAATGCATGACTTGTCAATAGACAGTTTTTGGGGGGTCCACGACAGAGGGCGTCACACGGGGTCAGAGTTGAAGAACACTTTTAAGATACAGCCCAGAAATCGAGACCTACCTTTTTTCACGCGCTCTCCATCAAGGTGATCTATGAAGGACGAGGATCCACAACAAAGGCAGGAGGAAACACAGCAGGTCAGGACTGATGGTGGGGGGGTGCAGGTCCGTGCGTGTTCGCGTGCTCGTCCACCTCCATCACGGTGCCGAACGTCTAATGCGCAGAGAAGACGTGCACAGGATCCACACTCCTCCTCCTCCTCCTCCTCCGTGGGTATGTGGACCTCCTGAGCGCGAGCGGGGGGCGGGGCCGCAGGAGCCCACTCGTGACATCAGCTCCACGACCCAGTCAGGCAGGAGCGATGGGACCGCGAGTGACACATCGATCCGATCCGTGTTTGCGTCAACACTGCGTTAAAAAAAAACTTCTGTCACAACGTCAACAACCCAGCGATTGCGTTTTATCCACAAGTGCAGTTTTGTCATTAATATCTATAAACCTGTTTAAAAAGAAATCACATCGAAGTGAGATTTTATCTGAGGCTAAACAAGCCTTTATGTCTGTTAACATTTTCTGTGATTGAAACCATATTTTTTTTATCTCCAAATGCTATACCAAGTTTTATACATATTTAGTAGTTATATATAGTCTGAAGGACCATTTATGTGTTATTATGTATTATTATTACGATTATTAACATGATTTAATTTCTGTGATTGAAACCAAATTCTTATCTACAAATGGTATACCAAATTCTATAAATATTTAATGGTTATATATATATATACTCTGAAGGACCATTTATTTGTTATTATGTGTTATTATTACGATTATTAACATGATTTAATTTCTGTGATTGAAACCAAATTCTTATCTACAAATGGTCTACCAAATTCTATAAATATTTAATGGTTTTATATATATATATATATATATATATATATATATATATATATATATATACACTCTGAAGGACCATTTATTTGTTATTATGTGTTATTATTACGATTATTAACATGATTTAATTTCTGTGATTCAAACCAAATTCTTATCTACAAATGGTATACCAAGTTCTATAAATATTTAATGGTTTTATATATATATATATATATATATATATATATAGTGTATTTTTATTACGATTATTAGCATGATTTATTTATTTAATATTAGTGGAAGTTAAAGTCGTAGTATAAGTAGTAGTCTTGGTAAGTTATTTTGTTTTTTAATGCGAAACATTCTTAAGATCTATCGAAAATACATTACTGTTGTCAGTTTTTTAAATGTCCCTTTTCATCCAGGTTAAAAAAACAACAACAAAAAACGCTCATTCCATGCCATCATTTCTCCAACTGTCTCAATTTTGTGTTTATATGGAGAAAAGAAATACATTAAAAAAAAATACAACCTGTATTATATGAATTTGAAATATCGATTAATTTGTTAAGGCTTTCAGATCCCAGTTCCCGTAATGTAACACAAATTAACTTGATTTATATATACTCAACTCAAGGAACGCCAGTGCACAGATGAACTATTGCTTGATCAACATGGGAGCTTGATTTCTCCACCAGAGCAGTTGAGTGAGCAAATCAGACTTGTGTGCGTATACTTTTTATCAGACACTAAAAAACAAACAATCTCTGTTACTTTGGTTCCCCAAAAAACAACAACTGAAAATCAACTAAATGGATGATAAAGTAAAAGAGAAGAAAACATATAATTTATATTCAGATTATCACCATTTTTTTGGTTTGTAGTATTTAATTAAATATATTGTTTTGCCTCCTTTGAGAGATGTTTGTGTAGTTATTTTGGTGTATTCGATTCTCTTCTCTCTCCACCCCAAACCAGATAATCAAATATTTATCATCATAAATAATAAATACCCAAACAAAAGTGTTGACTTGCCTTCTTGTGGTCGCGTCTACAGCACAATTATGAGTTCAAAACCAGAAACATGGATGCACTTACAGAGAAGTTGCTCCCGTTTCACATTCTTTTGGCCAAACTCCAACATTATTGTGTCTTTAGTGTTCACACAACTTGAAAAATCCTGTTAAATGTGTTGCTAAAGCATTATAGCATACAAGTCAAAGCACAGAAAGCTGCCATAACATTATGACCATCTACCTAGACTTGTGGGTTCACATGGGATCGAAGTACTCGGTACTCTACAGAAGATTCCGAATTATCTCCGCAGCTGAATTCAGTGCAAAATAAATAAGGTAAGGTAAGGTAAAACTTTATTGATCCCTCAGGAGGTCTCCTTCGGGAAATTGTTTTTTTCCAATAGCCACAGAAAATACAGCAATCTTTCATAAAAAATATATTCATAAAATCAATACATTATTGTTTTTTTAATCAAAATTCGGTGGTAATGCTTGTCGACCACGTATTTACTTGTTGGCTCAATTGCTCACAGTCTTTAGTGTAATCACGGAAATCTAAATTGATTGCTCTTAAGAAACAATCATCCGCATCACATAAATGCTGAAATTATCTTTATCTCTAAAAGGATCTTTAAGTTTGTTTGTTGTTGAGTCAAAACTTCACAACACTTAATCGAACGTAAAGACATGGTTTACAGATTAAATGAAGATAGAAAAAACTATTCAACAACAGATTAGATCATTTCATCAACAAACATAAATTACTTTCAGCCAATATGGATTTAGAGCAAACAGTTCAACATCACTAGCATTAAAAGAATCAATTGAGGAGATCATGAATGCAATAGATCAAAAACTGCACTCAGCAGGGGTATTTATAGACTTGAAAAAAGCTTTTGACAGAATAAATCATAACATATTGATAAATAAACTTGAATGCTATGGGATCAGGGGGTCGGTTTTGCACTGGGTGAGAAGTTACTTAATTAACACAATTTGTGAAGTTGGGTGAATATTCATTATTACGCTTGGACATTGCTTGTGGCGTTCCACAGGGGTCAGTAATGGGTCCGAAATTGTTTTTACTTGACATAAATGACATTTGAAAAGTTTCAAAAATATTAAAATTAGTTTTATTTGGAGATAACACCAACATTTATTGTTCGGGGAGGGATTTACATGAACTGCTGGGGAAGATCACAACGGAAATGGGCAAACTGAAAATGTGGTTTTGACAGTGACAAATTATCATTAAACTTGAATAAAACTTAATTCATGCTATTCATCAATTGCAATAAAAGTAAACAATTACAGATGCAAGTAGATGGTGTGGATATTGAAAGAGTTAATGAAAATAAGTTTCTTGGTGTAATAATTGATGAGAAAATAAACTGGAAGTCTCATATAAAACATATAAAAAATGTGGTTATTAATTGCATTGTCAAGAAGGGGTAGGTTTAAATAAGCCTACTCCTTTTTGGACATTTGGTTTGATATCATAATTGTTTTGACTATATTTGTTTTGACTATAATTGTTTTGACTATTATTGTTTGACTAACGCTATCTTTATTTCTTATGTCATTGATTTTGTTTTATTGTCTGAACATTTTTTTTCTTATGTACCTACACATGTTCGGAATAAAGCATTCATTCAATAGTTTTTAACTGTGACTGTCAAAAATCTTGAAAGGTGTCCGTATATTTATAATGTTAAATATTAATTAAATAATATTTAATGGCGATCAGAGAAGCAGTGTCTGAATGTTTGTTTTGCACAGCGACCATCAATATTATGAAACATGTGCATGTTGAGTGCAGATGTGTAATCTGGTGGAACACTCTAATCCTCATCTCCAGATGTTGACTGACAGGAGCACTCTTGCAGAATTACATTGAAATGACGAATCTTCTGGATTACTAAATAATCTCTACTTACTTACTTACATCTTGATACATCAGTGTAAGTGTTTGAGTGAATGTAATCTGGATAAGATGTGAGCAACAAGTGAACCAGGGAGGCGTCTACGCTCGCTTCTTGGTCTTGACCAGGCCCTTCTCCACCAGGCAGCGGTAGAACTCCTGAATGTACGTGTACACGCACTTCCAGTCGGGCTCTTTCATCCGGATGAGGTCATCAGCGTCCAGCAGTGGAGGACAGCCGGCCAACCTCCTACAGACAGACATCACAGTATTTCAGATCCAAACCACATGATCGTCGTTTCTCATGATCTTCGTTTCTTGTGACTCTTCCCTGAGAAACCTGGCTAACTGTTTCAACGTGTGTTTCCTGCCATGTTTACATGTTTGCTCAAAATATTTGTCTGATGTTGGCGAAGGAGCCTGGTAACACAGACGACTCTGTCCTTGAATGTCCTTGTATTACTCTACATCTATACCACACCGATTCATTTGAAGTGGCCAGTCGGATGGTTAGATCAAAAGCAAAGTAGATTAATGTTCACCTTAACATAGGGGTTTAAGATAAGACAATAACATATTTTAGACCCTTGTGTGATTGAGTTCGACACAAAAAGCGCTATATAAATAAATATTACTTACTTACTTACTTACAATGCAACACTAATAGACTCAGGAACTCGTTCATTTCTTGTGCTATTATATCCTTTTCTTTGCGTTATTTCCTTTAATGTATGTTCTTTATATATTATCCATCCATCCATCCATCCATCCATCCATCCATCCATCCATCCATCCATCCATCCATCCATCCGCCCATCCATCCATCCATCCATCCATCCATCCATCCATCCATCCATCCATCCATCCATCCATCCGTCCGTCCGTCCGTCCGTCCGTCCGTCCGTCCGTCCGTCCGTCCGTCCGTCCGTCCGTCCGTCCGTCCGTCCGTCCGCCCGCCCGCCCGCCCGCCTATCTATCTATCTATCTATCTATCTATCTATCTATCTATCTATCTATCTATCTATCTATCTATCTATCTATCTATCTATCTATCTATCTATCTATCTATCTATCTATCTATCTATCTATCTATCTATCTAATCTATCTATCTATCTATCTATCTATCTATCTATCTATCTATCTATCTATCTATCTATCTATCTATCTATCTATCTATCTATCTATCTATCTATCTATCTATCTATCTATCTATATATCTGTCTATCTGTCTGTCTGTCTGTCTGTCTGTCTGTCTGTCTGTCTGTCTGTCTGTCTGTCTGCCTATCTATCTATCTATCTATCTATCTATCTATCTATCTATCTATCTATCTATCTATCTATCTATCTATCTATCTATCTATCTATCTATCTATCTATCTATCTATCTATCTATCTATCTATCTATCTATCTATCTATCTATCTATCTATCTATCTATCTATCTATCTATCTATCTATCTATCTATCTATCTATAAATATACTGATTTTTTTTAATGATTTACATGTAGTTACAAGTTAAAAGCTTTACATCTATCACATACTAACATGACTGTTGTGTACTAAATATATTCATGTTAAAGTTCCTTCAAAATAAAAGTCTTTTTTTCTTCTAGTTGGTCAGCATAACCTTAAGCTTAACAACTTCCTTATCCGTGGATCGTAGACCAAACCAAACATCGTGGTCTTCATAAAAGGAGCGAGAGCTCACTCTGCGGTGCTGAAAGCGAGCTGGAAGTTGTCCTTGGGCTTGTTGGGGTTGAGGGTGTAATACTCAAAGGCGTCCGGGAAGAAGCGGTGCACCAGGGCGCAGAAGGCGATGCCATCCTTCCAGCTGGAGGAGAAGTTCTGGATGTTGACTCCCTGAGAGAGAGAAAGTAGAGTTATGTACAGCTAAACAGAGCGTAAATCTACGGGCCGGTCGTTGCGACAAACTTACCTCATAAGGCTCTGTTTTGGCCCGGCACCAGTCAAGAAGCATTTGTTTGACATTTTTAACATTGTGTGCTGCAGCGGGAGGACATTTCTGGGCTGTGGCTGCAGCTGGACTCACCCTTCAGAGGAGCACAAGCATGAAGGTCTCCATTAACCTTCTCTGATGTCCCATGTTTGACATTCAAATGACTGTTAATCCTCTATGGAGGTATATCACAATCAGAATATTGATTTTTAACATTTTACTATGAATTACGATGAAATGTTCATTTTTAAGACTTGAATTATATTTTTTACACAGTTTAATTCAATAATTGTTATATTAAAATGTTGATTATAATGTGTTTATTGAAAGGTTGAATTTTGAATTGTACTTATTGAAGTAATTCAAGAATTTAAGAATTAAAGAATTAAATTAAAGAATTAAAGAATTTGAAAATTCTCAAATTGTATACAAGGTTTTTGTTTTACACACAGAGTTGAATATTCTAATTTCATTTAAAAATACATTTTCTAAATAAAATTCTTAACCTTTTAAATTCAATACAGACATTATGGTACTCTTATACACACATTTTTATATTCAATTGTTAAAGAAAAAAATTAAACCGCTCAATATATAAATTATTGAATTCAATTATTAAAATAAACCCCAATTCAATCCTTTAAAAATGAACAATATTTCAATAAAAAGATTAAAAGGTGTCGTTACATAGTCCGTAAAAAACAGCCAAGTACAGACCAGACTGACTTACGAGCTTCACAGTCTGTGATTAACATTTTCTGAAAGTAAACCAAGAATAAGATGCACAAACATAATGGATGTTAAAAAGGTTAACTGAGTTCCCTGAGTGGGAGTGAGAAGAAGACGGGTTTATTGAGTTATAAAATAAGTTGGAAAGTGGTTTTAATTTAGTTATAAGGCAAGTTGTGACGGTTTATTTGATTTCTGAGCATGAATTGAGGATTCTAGTTCTAACACCTGAACATTTCTCACCAATTCAAGGTGACCTGGATATAAACTGGTTTAAAGATGCTTCAGATGTGATGTAGTGACCGATTTCTTCTATTACTCTGCACTTTTTTCACGACGTGTGTGTGCGTTATCGAGAAAACACTCAAACCCACTCGTCCATTTAGGAGCTGACAGATGACCTCATCATCCTTCGCCCTGTAGGAGGTCATTAGTGTGGAACTGTCTCTACAATTGATTTTTCTGGAAACGGAGGTAGTTCTGGGGGTTGAGGAAGTTAAGGACCATAGAGATCTTTCTTTTTTTTTTAACATTCCCAACTGATTCAGAAGAGAATTCCACCTAAGTCTTGAATATTCACTTTTCCATGGCAACTCTTCTAAAGAGGGAACAACACGCCTGCATGAGATTTGAGGTTCAGTCCCTCAGCTGCTGCATTCAAACTTTCCTTTTCAGACCCTGGAGCAGAGTTTCAGGGTGTAAAGGAACTTTCTTTTGAGTGAAAGTACAATTTAGTTAAATATTAAATTAACGGTTATAAATTGTACTTCAATTCCAAAACAGATACTGTTAGAAATCTAGTAGAAAGAATCTCTCATTGAATTGCATTGAAATATGCCTGAATACAAGTTTCCCTCCATCCTGTTGTTGCAAGAGTGCGACTCACCCTCCGACTGTCCTGCCCACAGGAGCGGCGGCTGCCCAAAGTGGAATAAAATCAATAATTAATAACCACAAACAAACAGGAATTTCAGTGAACGGCGTCACTCACAGCTTGTTGGCTGCTGCTGGCTCACGTGAGATCCTCCTCCTCCGACTGCTGGTCCACCTTTGCTCAGACCCTGCTGCTTCAGGTCCTGCTGCCTGGACCCTCGATCCTGCTCCCGCTTGTCTGAGGAGAAGTCATGGTTGTGAATGTCCTGAGAGTCACAAGAGCAATGGAGTCGCACCTCTCTTCCTCTTCATCAGGTCCCTCAAGGCGGCTCGGATCAGCTTCCTCTGATCGAAGTCCTCTGCAGTGTCCAGCTGAAGAGAGAGACCAGGTCCATGTAGACGTACATGTCCATTACTCAAGATTTTAATGAGTATTTATCTCTTGTAGTTTTGCTATTTGTAACCTGGGATGGCGAAGGAAACATTAAACCACTTAATGATTATAAAATAAGCATGATTTAAAAACATGATTTGAATTGATGATGATTTGATTGTCTTTCCTCTCAATAAAAGCAAGATTGGTTGATAATAACTAGGGCTGTGTATTGGCAAGAATCTGATTATATGATCACGATACAGTGGCAACGATACGATATAGTTCAATATATTGCGATTCTGTGGGTAAAACAGTAGAATTTACCGACCACATGACTCTATTTGTTTTGAAACTAAAATATGTCTAAACATCAGCTTCAAAAGTTGCAGGAGCAGACTGTATCCTCTTGTCCTCAGTCATTGCAGGTTGATTGCACATAATGACTGCTGTCATCTAGTGGACAGAAGTGTAATTATAACATAGAAATCAACAAAGTCCATGAAAATGTGCTGTTAATTGTTAATTAAAAATATACACAATAAAATAAAATGTCATTTGAAAGCCAAAGAAAATTATAAAATGTATAATAAAAAAAAACAATACAGTGCGGTTGAATGTCGATTCAGAATGATGAAGAATTTTTTTTTAACTGTATCGATATTTATAACCCCTACTTATAACATTACAAACAATAAAAACAAAAGCTGAATTATAATAAAGTAGCAACTTGGAGGAGGTAGTAACTGAGTGGGTGGGGCTCTTGAAGATGTTCTGTACAGAATGTGGGCCAAACATGGTCCTTTTTTTTCTCCAGCCCAGAGAACTATTAACGTTCAACAACATTAAAACAGAACTGGGAAACTACACTGGTTTAACAGTAGAGGGAGCCAGAAACAAACATGTTTAATCTCATTGCTGCTTCATAGCTACTGTCCACGAGTATCAGCAGAAAAAAAAGATATTTAAACATACGTTGAATTAAAGGAGAGATAAATAAATGATCAGTGAGTCAAGCTGAGGATCAGGAAGTAGATCTGGATTGGAAGCTACACGACAACACTATTGTGATCAGAGTAACACATTTTTAGTGCATATCTCTGTCGACTCATTTCTCACCATCTTGTTCAGAACCTCCTCGTCTTCAATGGCTGCGAGATCCTCGGCGGTCCGAGCAGGAGGGTCCATGTTTGACTTGGACTGATCTTTATCCTTAAAAACAGTTGGAAATATTATCGAGAATTTTGAATTAATTAATAGATATATTTACCAACAACTGCTCAGAATATGATACGACACGAACGTGTAAGATATTTTGACCAAAAAAACAAGTATTTTTGGAAACACATTCCATTTAAAAAAGAGAAAATAGTGAGGACAATTTAAATTTATTATTTATATTATTAATTTATTGTTTTCTGTTCAGTGTTTTAAAAGAATCATCTCTGTTCCTTATCTTATCTTAAGCACTGGTCAACATGTTAAGTTTGACACATATGAGAGCATTTAAGAAAGTTTAGAAACATAAGAGAGAGATAGAAAGTGATGTTGTTGAGAAAGGGCAAAGGAAGAATATAAAAAGAAAGTCTGTTCATTGGAGAAAGCATCTGTGGATGAAATGTTTCCACAAGTTACGTGCTGTGGAAATAAAGTGTTTATTCCAGTTAAACCTTCCGTCTGTATCTTAGCGACCGAGCTCGAGCAGCACGGAGCGAAAACACGAACAAATATAGTCATGTTGTGAGAACCTGTGAGAGGATCGGTGAGAAACTAGATGAACCCGGTGAGTTCTGATGAAAACAAAGCAGCACGAGTGACTCACCTCTGGTCCAGAGAGTCCGGGTCCTGTTGCTGCGAGTGCTTAGGGTTTCGCTCACTTCACGAGAAAGTCCTCACGTCCCACCCTAGGAGGAGGAGGAGACCCCGAGCCTCCATCAGTCTCTGTCCTCGCTGTCACAACGTCCTCAAGGAACAAGTAGCGTCTTCAACAAGCATCAATATTCGTGAATAAAAAGACTGTGAGCACGTGTGAGACCAGAGCAGCTACGTTACCTTATTCAGGCACAAACTCAGCAGCAGCTGTTTACATTTCTCAGTGACTCACAATCTTAAACAATAATCTCACTTTTTTGGATCCTCGATTATCGGGGTGAAGTCAACTGTTATGATGAGGTTTCATTGTGACCGATTCCTCATATTAATCAGGAAGAAATCTATGTTTCCACTGCAGCGTTTGTTGGAACCGAAACATGTTTTTTTAGATGATTTTCTCACTAAACTGCAAACCCAAGACCAAGTTTCTCATTTACCTGATAATCTTATAACTATATATAAGGACCTTTGCGACAGATTTTAAGTGAGGAGTTCGGCCATCAGGGAGAGACTCGGAGTAGAGCTTCTCGACAGACGATAAAGAGCCTGGGTCTCTGCAATTTATCTGCTGCCCCTTCGACCCCACCTCAGAAAATAACAGTGTCCAACATTAGTAGAATTATTTTCTCAATCAGTTTAGAATGTTTCAAAAGAAAGATCACTCCTGGTCTTAACCTTCTCAGAGGAAAATTGTGGAGACATTTAAATCGGTTGCAAAAATGAAAGACGGCAGAAAACTAATCAAAGCTAAACAGATGAAACAGCAGCATCTAGCGGTGACTTATTGCAAATGCTTTATTTATATAGGAAAATATATAATGAAACTCGTTTTAAAATATGTTTCCAATTATCCAGACATTATTTGATAACCCTAAAATAAAAACAATATTAAGACCAAACACAGTTTTAAACATGTTGACTCTTGACATATTCGTCACTTGAAAACATTCTAGGCAATTAAAATTACTTTTATTTCACCACCATTTTGTATACAGTGACAAACATTCATTGGAACAACAAAAAGGTTGTCTTAATTTACAACAAAAAACAACTATTCTGTTTAAATTATCAGCGACAATTAAAGATCTTTGCACGAAAACTAAAATTGCAGAGGCTTTGGGGATTAAATATTCTATAAATATCTTTGATTAAAAAAAAATAAAATAAAAAAAAGGTTTTTAAAGTTTTTAAATATTACAGTTTAAAATAGTCTATGCAAGGAGTTTAAATGAATCACACACATTTAATGGCAGATATTTACAATGTTTTTTTCTCTGGATTTATTTTAGACTTAGTTATAACAAAGACTTAAGAATTGTGACAACTTATGTTAATATTAATAAAATATGTAAAGCTATGAAAATAAAGACAATTTGTTTCGCCAATTCCTTTATTTTCATGTAAGCAAACAGTGTTCTTATGAATGATATTTCTCTCAACAGCAGCATTTCAAACTGACATGACGGCATCAGGAAGAAAACCTCTCTTCTTTCAATGGACGTCTCAATAAGGCATCAGGCAAACATTGCATTTTTTCTAAACCAGCCGTTAATGTCTATAAATATATTAAAATAACTATTTACATCCGACTGGACCTTTGAAGTAATACAGAAGCTTAGACAATGAAGTTCATCGTAAAAATTAACACAAACATCAAACCAGGAATATAAGCACGGATGGATTTCAATGAGGAGTTGAAATGATGATGTTGTCATTTTTTTAAAGGTTCATTTCACATGCTGGATGTTATTGCGAGTGATTATCATCTCAGTGCAGTTGACTTTAGATTTATAAACAGTTTCACATCCGAGGTATATGATATCATTTAAATGTAACTAACTTAATCAAGTTATATTGATCCACTGTCTGCGATATTATAATGACCAACATTCAATTCCAAAAAAAGTAGACCCAGTAGCCATAAAAAAAAATGCATCGTCAGCGATTTGAATTAAAAAGCAGGGAGGTATTTTTAAGTGTCTTGGATACCTCAATATATATATATATCTTTTTAATGTTAGCATTACATTTGTTTTTTTTTACTTTTAAGTAGATTTTTTACAACATTTTCCTTCAGGATTTTTTTTTTCTAACTCTTAACAATTCCACCCTTAAAAATAAACAATCAATTTCCTCCAATTATCTCCATTACTGGGTGAAAATCAAATGTTTTGCTCAGCTCTGAGTGCTACCAACTTATTCCCCTGAAATAAAAAATACATTTATTCATAACATGATCTGACACGCAGGTTATATGCCAAGAATTGTCTAATTTAATGTTAGGATTTACATTCCTATCCTTTCAAAATGTGAAACAAAACATCACAAAAGAGACTGATTTGATATTAAAATGTATAACCAGCTCCAAGAATACCAGGAAGACGGTTCTCTAATAGAATGTTGCTCGTATAAAAGTGACAAGCTATTAGCTCGGAGCTAATAAGACTATTTTTTTTTGTTTTTAGCACTAAAATACATATAATTTATCTTTAGAAGATGAAACTGACTCATGAATAAACATGTTTGACTGCGTTCTTAAGTAAGGAGAGAGCGGTAGCACTAGCATGCTTGTGCGCTGGAGCGGCCATTTAAGAAACGTGCACGAGGTTAGCTAAGAGTTCTGTTAGCTAGCATGAAGCTAATTTAGTGTAAACTCAAGTAGGTTTGAACCAAAAAAAAAAAAAAGTCATGAAATAATATGATTCTTTTTTTAAGTGGCCACCTGCTGTCAGCGGATGTGTTTAATGGCAACAGAAAAGTGATATATTTCAACACAAAAGTATGGCTTCGTCACGACAAACAACGCATGATCACGTGATCGTATTTGACACCAACTCGAAAATAAATACACATCATATCAAACATGGCGCACAAACATAAATAAGTCAGTGTTAACGTTGACACAATATCACCCAGCAGGGGTCGCCACTGTGCGGGGAACTTCAAAGCTGGGAGGAGAAGGTTTGAACCGATTATTGGGCTCAGTTGTAGATTCCAGCTTTAAATGAAGAGAATCCACAGAGACACAAATCGAGTGTCTTGTCTTGAAAATAAGTACAACCTCCTCACACTTGAAGATTCAACAAGCTCCTAAAAAGCTGCCAAAGAATCTGGACCCAACTTAAAAGGTACCAGTTCAAGATCCGGTAACAGTCATCCAGGACCAGAAATACTGAAGGTGGAAGACCCAAGATTTATCACAGAAATCATCGAGACATCAAGGTTCCACTGAAAAATAGTTTTAAACTCACACCTGCCTGTCAATCAAATATACAACTCTTTTCCCGTCTAGAATTTTTGAGTAAGAAAGATTTATCTGTTAAAAAAAAAAGACGTTAAAAAGATTCTTTCTTCCTCTCACCATTAAAGTTTTGATTCAAAGGGGACAAACTTGATGAAGACCAAACCCTTTTTTTTTGTTTAATAAAAAGCCATTCAGATGTTGGGAGGGATCTAAAGTTAGTGGAGAGTCAAAATGGCGAATATGAGAAGCAAAATTGCTGGAAAAACCCTTTTACATAAAGTGGAAATGTAAAGAATTATTTGAAGTTGACTGATTGTTGTGGTGTGGAAGTTTATCAGTGGCATCACATTATCAAATGGTTGAATTTAATATAATTTAATGTTTAGACCTGCATTTTATTCAATTTAGGTTTAGTTTTCAAGCATTGAATTATTTTTTAAATAATTAAGTTTGAATATTTCCAGAGAAAACGAATAAATGAATTGCCATATTTCTATACTGAACATTACATTTGTTTACCATTATCAAACTATTTTAATAATTGAATAGAAAATGCATTTTTAAATTCCAAAAATATTATAACTGTTATTGCTTGCAGTGATTTATTGCAGTATTGAATTTAAAGGTCTATGAATATATTTTTCAAATAAGACACATATAAATTACAATAATTAAAACATAATTTTTAATTTAAATATTTGAAAAAAATAATAAACAATTTCAACGTTTCAAAAAGGAAATTATTGATTCAAATTATTTAGAAAAAAAAAAGTTTTTGCATAAAAAAAACAAAAACATATCAAATTAATCTAAGTTTCAACAATTCTAATGTTAAATGCAACCACTCGATATTGTGATGGCACTGATATACTTCCATATGTTATCAGCTGTGAGAGTTTAAGTGTCGACTCAGAATCTAGTCCTGAAAGGTCGACACACAATGTTCAGCTGCGACACAACGGCGTCTCATCTCCTGCATATTAAGTACAGCAAGAGTTTTTTGGTCTCATAATGAAACCTCTACATTATCTTAACCTGTTGGACTACACGTCCCATAATGCACTGCAACAGTGGTTTTTTTCCCCCATCAAGAGTTGAGCAAAAATCTAATTCCTATTATGATCCTCCTCAGAAAAACATTTTTTGTTTTGACGACATCAGCAGATAAACGGTCCTCTAGACTTCCTGCCTTCAACGACACAACTGCCAACTCTGAGTCGTGAGACTCTTAGTGCAAACAAACTGTTGAGCAGGATCTAGAGATCACATGAATGTCGAGGTGTTCACCCGCAGTGGTGCGAGGACCTCATGAGGTATTGATGACGGCGTGCTCACACATGCATCGGGGCGTGAGGAGGAACCCTGGAGACCTGAAGGTTGGATCTCTCGGGGTCACGTGACGAGCTACGATGTGGACGGTGTTTTCTGCACACCTTTGTTAGACACCGTTAGGACTCCTTTCAATCCGCCTTGTCGTGATCTTCCTCGTCTGCCTTCTGACACCACGAGGACGACGGACTCGCTCGGTCCGGATCCGGCGCCGGTGCCGCGCCCGCTTCGGCCTTGGCCTTGCGTGCGTCCATGTAGCTGACGATGAGCTCGGAGTTCTGGTAGATGAGCATGCCGGACAGCGTGAGCACGGCGCCGACGCAGCTCAGCGTGGACAGCTCGGTGCCGAAGAGCAGCTGCGACAGCAGCAGGTTGCCGACCACGTTGAGGTTGCCCAGGATGTGCAGGGTGACGGCCGAGGTGAGCGTGATCACGCAGCAGCTGGCCAGGTTGTACATGACCGAGCCCAGGCAGCTCAGCAGGATGAAGATCCACAGGTGGCGGTCGTAGTGGAGCGGCGACTCCAGCAGGGCCCAGTTCTCCAGGGCCAGGGCGGCCACGGCCAGGATGCAGAAGCTGGGGATGGACATCATGTAGAGCAGGAACACGGAGTTGATCTTCTCCTCCTGGAGTAAAATACCTGAGGAGAGACAAGTTTGATGCAGAGATCAGTGACTTCATGTCAAACAATCAACGCTCTTTAACTTGCACTTATTCAAGAGTAGTTTACACTTTGTTTACTATTTCAAGGTACAGTTGTCCTGCAACACACTTTCATTTCAGTTTTAAATGAAAATTCACTTAATATTAGATATATTAATATTTATTATATTCACTTAAAATTAATTTAATTTCACATCTAGATTTCAAATGCTCTCACACAAACAATGTTACATTTTAGTGATCGGAGGACCCACCAGAACTGTAAAATATATATATATATATATATATATATATATAGCAACCTATGGAAGTACGTCTGTGCCATTGTTGAAGGGTTAAATTTAACATTTGAAATGACGAAACTTTGCTTTTTTTAATTGAAATCTTAGTGGGGTTTTAACAGTATTTAATTATTTAAAGTAAGTAAGTAAGTAAGTAATTTTTATTTATATAGCGCTTTTCCAGACCAGGGTCACAAAGCGCTTAAACAATCAAAACAATATTCAATAAAGTATATACTTTAAAGGTCAAGATAAAACTGATAACACAACAGGAGTTCCAGAAATTCAAGGAAAAGCCTGAACAAATAGAAACGTCTTAAGATGTTTATTAAAGGAGTCAGTAGATCCTTCAAGCGCAAAGAGATGAAGATCGTTCCAAAGCTTAGGAAGTCAAATCATTTCTATATTGAAAGGTTCAATTCAAATAATTTTGTCAATAATATACAACTATTTTAAGTTCAAAAGGCTACAAATTAATAAATATAGAATTTATAAAATGTATTATTTAATAATTGGAATTATTATGTCAAAAAAAAAGAAAAGATATTTATCCTGCACCTTCCATCTTCACGCTCTGTAAAAAAGGTTTTGTTGCTAAAGTTAGCATATCAATGCTAGGCAGAACAGATATTGTTGCACTTTTTAAATTTAAAATCAAGCTTGCTCACAATACTTTAAGGAACATCTACCCCGACTCTGCTTATTTATAACTGCAATGTTGGCTTAGAGCATCACATGCCTCAGCTTTTAAGGATTAGAAAACCAGAACATTATTTGGTTGTTCATGAGTTTCAGGGTTTGTCTTGGAGCTATGAAGCCAAAACGGTGCCACTATTACACCATAACGAATAACATTAAAGAACATTTTTGAAAATTGAACTCATATACCCATATAATTATCTTTTTAGTGTGAATTCAAAACCTTCTTTTCAATGTTTAATTTATTATCCATTAATATGAGAATAGAGTTCAAATCCATTTTCTTTAGATATTGATGAAAGGAAATAAATAAAAGTTAAGTAGCTTTTAAAGTTCTGTTGGGTACCTGCTGACATTTCACAAATTAGCGTTTGCTGGACCTTTAACATTGTTCTTGACCTGTTAACACAATGTATTTACAGAGTGTCAGAGAAAGGTCGTCTAAGAAGGGACAAAGAACTTAAGGTAACACGAGACAACATTCTTCGACTCACTAGCGTGTTTCACATGTTCAAAACGCATCATGGCAATACAGTCTTGACGACAGCAGCACTTTTTTTCCGTGGTCAACAAAGCAGCTTTCTAAACACTGCTGGCCCCTTAGAAGATATATTTAGCAGCTGTACGCGTTCGGGGATTGAACCGACGACCTTGTGGTACAGAAGTTTAAGAACTTGCTAAAGAAAAATCTGATTTAGTGTTGCGTCACAAGGAAAAACCTCCAAGAGTGTAAACACACAGGGGTCTGAGTCATAGAAGGTAATGATATAACAGAATTAATTTGCTATTTTCAACTTGGATCTCATGTACTAGAGAAGTTTAATGGCGTCAAGGGTTTTCTTAAATACATTAGGTAATATCGGATCAGTGAAGATCATGTGCACGTCTCAGCACATGAGACGTTTTTTTTCCCAGGACCTCAAGTTAAAATGAAAAACAAAACAAGGCTTCACTTGTTTGGGTGAGGATGACACATGTGGACCGGACACACCCTTCCTCTTTCTGAACCGACAGAAAAAGCAAAGTGGAAAACTGTGTAAACACGCAACAGGATATCATCGGCGGGTAGAACCAGCAGGACGAGTGTAAATAACCCGTGTTTGTATCAATGTTTTTGCTTGGAAACCGTTGAAGTCGTTTCAGTACGATTCCACTTGAGTGAGTCACCGCGAGTGAACGCCTCATTCAGAGTGTTGTGACCAATAGAATGTTCTATAATAATATCATTAAATCAATCATTGTTCAAAGGTTCTCGTGAATACATTTTAATTGTAAATATTTTAATGAAACCTTCATTAGAGTGACTCAGACTCACTCACCTTGTTAATAGAGGACAGGTGTGCCCCCCCTTTGTCACACGTGACCTCTATTAACATACAGTTGAGTATTTATATGTGATTGGCATCGTCATGTAGTCGCAACAGTGTGTACCTGAACATTCTAAGAGTACCGCACATTTAATTTGCTTAAAGCAGTCCGTTAAAATGCTAATTACATTTTGTTAATTATAGTTTTGTAAATGACATATTGCAAGCTTCAGTCTCAGTAAATGTAAAATCAATACTTTTTTAACCAAAAAGTTTAAATTATAATGATTGTGATTATAAAAATTGTGCCTTTAATACTACTACAAAAAAGTATGCAAGTAAATATATACACACATACACACACTTAACCCTTGTGTTATCTAAGGGTCAAGGTGACCCGAAGGCCCGGAAACAGGTTGTTCACCTTAACCCAGAGACAACACAAGGGATACCACGTACACATTTGTTTTCAGGACCTTTAGGTCACTTTGACCCTGAAATAACACTAGGGTTAAGTGACATTGATGACAGGAAATTAACTCATTCAGAAGCCAAGGTCTTAAGCAGGATAAAAGAAAGTCATTTTTCAACTTTGATGTACAGTAAAATAACTTTTGACTACAGCTAGCATTGTTATTTCCACCAGCCAAATTAGCAAATATATTATTTAGTTCAGTCACTTACTACCTAGTACTACTTTTTGACTTATGATATACCATGTAAGATTGTAACACACATTCTGTGAATCCACAAGTAAATAACAATCCTTAATTTAATGTTAAATTTAGGCAATTTTTACAATAGAAAAGCTACATTTATAAGACAAACTTTTGTCTTAGCGGGGTGTGTCCTCTATGTATTATGGGGTGGTAAAGACAAGTTATTTTGACAGCTTGTTTGCAAAAACTGTTATTTATAGAGATTCATGTCTGAGGTGGGAAAATACTTCTTGAAAAGCCAAGTGAAAATGAAGTCCATTAGTAAGAATGATGGTCAGACGTGTTCCATGACGATTCATGAAATCTTAGACACCCTCTCGAGTGAGGGTCCAGATGGACACGTGTCCGATCTAGATCATAAAGTAGAGAAGCAGATGTCTCTACCAGAGTCAATATAATGTAATAAAACAAAAATATAAAAAGAGTCTCAAACTTAAATCACATCTTTGTCAAATTTGACCTACTTTCAAGTTACAGTTAAACACAAACGTGACCTACTTTGTTGAATGGACTTGACCCCTCTCAGCATGGTGGCCGCGAACACAAACAGGCAGCCGGTCTGGTCGTACTGGACCTCCCCCATGATGCTGAAGGACGCTCCCAGGCAGATGGGCATCATGGCCGTGTACTTGAGGACGTGGTGCTGCTTGCCCAGGATCAGCGCCGAGATGGCCAGCGTGAAGAGCGGCGTCGTCGTGTAGATCATCTGCGCGAACGACAGCTGGACGTAGTTCAGGCCCATGTTGCCGAAGGCGATGCTGGCGCAGAACGTCAGGCTGAGCAAGAAGACTTTACACTTGGCCCCCTGGGTCAGGTCCTGCTCGCCGGGGCCCCGGTGTCGGACCACCCGCAGCTTGATCAGCCCGTAGTCCACCACGATGGCCGTCAGCATGTGCAGCGCCGACAGCAGCAGAGGGTACCTGAAGTTGTAGACGGCGAAGATCCATTTGTTGAGGCTGGAGATGGTGGTGCCGGTCACCAGCCAGACGATGACCGCCGACAGCAGATGCAGCATCTCAGCGGGGGGTCTCCTCCTCCTGCCGCTCTCTTGCAGAGTCGCCTCGAATTTGGAGAAGCCATCGGCCTGGATCATATTCTTCTCATGGTGCTCTCTGTAAGGAAGACACATGCTTGAGACTCGTCGTCCTCTCTGCTCCCGAGACGGTTCCTCCTCTGAACTTTTTCTTCTAGCCCCGCCAAACCTCACGTGACTCTGTTTGGTATGACGGAACAATTATGTAACCGAGCAGGGAAACGACAGGCCCGGCATGTCTGAGTTCTCCAGTCAGACGAGACGACTGGGCGAGAGAAATGTTCCGAACGGGCGGGTCTTGAAAAAAAGTAAACTCTGAGTCACCCGACTCAGGTTTCAAAACATAACCGCTGAAGACAATCATGTGGAAAAACTACTGCGACACAAAGTTGTTTGATTTATTGACTCTTGACTGGTTATAAAAAAAAAAACTTCTGTGAGAACATAAATATAAAAATAAATTTGACTGAAGTCTGACGAACACCTAAACCTACTGGATTAGTCCTGGTTTAAAATACACTGGTCACTACTTGTATCGTCATGTGACCCTAAACTCAATTTTTCCCAAAGAGGTTAATGGAATCATGACAAGTTAGACGAGGAAAATCAAAGTCGTCTCTGTATCACTTCACCTGAGAAAGTAAATGTTTTTCTTGGTTCAAATATGTTCAGGATTGTTTAAAAGTGTGTGTAAAGTAGGATTAGTAGCCTCTCCATTTGTTGTGTGTGTATCAAAACGCTTTCAAAATAATTGGGTTTGTATAATATATAAAAGATGCTTGTCTTGAAACTTTTTTCCAAGATACTTTTAAATGACTGACAGTGTAATTCTAGTTTAAATATTGACAAACACATTCTTAAAACAAAGTGGAAAAGTAAAACTGGAAATTAAAAAGAAAATGCAAAACAAGAAGACATATGTACTACAACCTGAACATGCTTCCATTTCTATTTCTTTATATTTTTTAATTGTTTTTTCACACAATAATTTCAGAATGATTAAAATATTTCCACATTTTGGGATTTCAACTTTTTGAAAATGCATTTAAAAATGAAACATTGTATGTTCAAATGCATCTAATAAAGACAGATTTTATGTTGTTTTTTTTTAAACAATTTTCAAGAGTTATTGTGGCCATTATTGCCATAAATACTGTGTCACAACCGGTAAATACACGTTAGAAACATGTTTCTAAGTATTCTCTTTGTTGAGGTAATTCTCAACAAAAAGACGGTCAATCATGTGATAATAGAAGTTGTACATATTTAAGAAGCGGTTTATGTGGTCATAGCAAGACTGACACCATTTTTAGACGAGCTGTTATCATGCAAGAATATCTAGTTGTACCAGATTCATGTCGAAAGAGCCTCATGTGTAAACATATTTACAGATAATTCCATTTTTATTCAATAATTGAGAAAACTTGTTTGAATGCGAATCCTTATGGAAGTGTATCTCAAGTGGTGGTAAACAAGCGATTCATCTTGGCTGTAACTCGATCTTATAAATGTCCCTGGTGCCATTTTATTTCTTGAAATAGCTTCTTTGCTTTGGACACAATAACGAACGGCGATCATTGAAAAGTGATCCATCGTTGACATCGCATGATGACGTCAGACCTCTTGTTGTTGTCATGCTAGCGCTAGCTAAAGCTAGCACGCTGGCTAACACGAGCGTTTATTGCGCCTCGAAAATAATGGTGTCGGTTGTTTTACCGTGTTGGTGGTTGAGTAGGTGGACAGCCCTGGAGCACCGAGGCAGCATCGCGGCGTCAGTGGCCCTCGATGACAGGAGACCTGGCGGACACGTCGAGGAGGACGCGGCGCTGGAGGATGTTTAAAGGGCGACGACAACATGTTCTGTTGCGACATGCTGGACGACCAAAACTATTACGGCGTTAAAAATAGAAATCGTATGAATAGTTATGGTTTGTGTGCTTCTGGAAAAACATGCTGCTGCATGTTAAAATAAATAATTTATATAACATTATATTATTATTATTATTATTACATGTAACATTTTATATAAAATCATATAGATATATAAAAGTGGGAACAAAAAACAATAGGGGAAATAGAAATGTAAATATGTCCAATTGTTTAATTGTGGAAAATTAGAATGCTCATAATTTACAATGAAGTACCGAAATATAGCTGGAAAAATAATACAAATAAATGTATTAAAGTGGCCATTAGGTGCAGATTAAAACCTGGAATAAAACTGTTGTTTGTGGTTGCTAAGCTGGTCATGGTTACACTTTTTTTTTTTTAAAGCAAATGACCAAGAAAATAAATAAATAAACATTTACTTTTAATATGACTAATCCTTTCCAAATCATATTCAAAAGGGGAACATTCTTATGAAAAAAACTTCTTGTTCTTCTTTTTTTCCCACTGTTATTGAGTTTATTTGTCTGACAATCATATCCGTTAATGTAAACAATTCACATTCAACCAGGTCAAACATGGAAGAGAACAATTACATTTTAAAGGTTTTTTTATTAAAAAAACAAAAGATTTAAAATCTTTCAGGTCTTTGGGCACAAATGGTGAGTTGACACATCATGTTTCCGAGTCCGCGCACTAGTAGCTACGTGAAGAGGATTCCTACTACATCATGCATAGCTATATGTTGCCACGGAAACCTATTGATTCACACATAATTTAACCTGCAGTGTAACATTGTGCTTCAGCTTGAATCCTCATTTATTATGATACATCTTTTACACGTATATTAAATAGCCCCGCCCCCCCTCACTATTTATTACAACACTTCACTATTGAGGTGGAATAATATTCAAGTCATTGGCATTTTTCCTCAGAGATGAGAAACATGTGATGAATCTATATCTACAATATTTAGTTAAATACAGATGTGGATATGCCTAGTGTGTTTATAACTACAGCAAGATACAGAAATCATGTGAATAATAAGTGCGCCGTTCTTTTTTTTCCTCTTTTCTTAGCTCGGGTTCATGAATGGATCTGATTCAACAGGAAACCTAGTTTTGTGATGCGGTGGCTTCAACTCAGATGTTTCAGAGGTAAACATGAGACACATCAGTTCACCCTTAAGCCAAAGATATTTAAAAAGCTTTGCAAACATCATTAGCAAAGGCTGTTGTGTAACATGTTGATCAATACGCGAAGACATGCATGTATTATGACGAGCTTATCCTGTTAGTGACACCAAGCGTCTTGTATCTACCACAACACCATTACGTCATTTTTGATTTTAACTTGGAACTTTTTTTTAAGCATTGGATTTAAAAAAATATATAATTTAATAATTTCCAAATGATAAGGTTGAATTTTTTCTATTAATTGAAAAAAAATAGCAACATCTGGACTAGTATTTGATTTAGTTTGATAATTTTATTCCAATAAATGAAACTGTAACTATACTTTTTAATTTTTAGCCTTTTATATTCAATTGCTAAAGTATAGTTAGTAGTATAGGTATAGTTGTAGTGGTATTTGTATTTTGAACTTAAAAGGTTACAAATTAAAACATATTCAAGTTATAAAATGTATTTCTTAATTATTTAATATCATACTCAATGTGTATTTTAAAGAATTTCGTTTTTTCTTTTTTAAACTAATTAATAAAAATGCAAACTTTCAATTTAGAAATTATTAAAATCTTAAAAAATATATATAACTTCAATAAAAAAAACATGTTAACATTAAACATTTCTGATGGCCCTGATATACTTCTTCAAACTTGTTTCCTTACTTTCAAGGTGTTTAAATTAAACAGCAACACACATCAGTGCAAATCAGCCTAAAAAAAGCCAATTCTTGCTGTCAATAGAACGGTTTTTGGTTAATTATTTCCATGAAACTTTGAGGCGACTGCACTTCCTGTACTCTTCTTAAGTATGATGATCGACATGTTTCTCTCCTAACAGTGATGAGAACACAAATATCTCTTTTTCTTTTTTTCACAATTCCACTTATTAGCTTTCAGTCTATCACGACAATTTACAGATTTCAGAGAACATAGTGATTCAAAGCTGGGTTTTCCTGATGTGTCTTCTGACCAAGTGTGTGCATCTGTGACAGGAAAGGATCGAGTCGGTTCTAGTCTCGTTGTGTTTCGTTTGCATGCTGGTGTCCGTCGATCCGAGGGTTTTAAACACCAGTGAACTGACCCGACAGGAGAGCGGGGTGAGTTCTGGGGAGACATTTTTTTCTGTCTGTTGATACATACTAGACATGTTTGACATTCTGTGCAGGACTGTGACAAAGTTCCACGCATCTGAACCATGTTGTAGATCCTGTTTCTTATCTCTACTGTTCTGTTTTTTGGCAGCTAAAGTGTGAGGCCATGCATTTTGAAAAGACGCCAGCTCGCTACAGACTTTTCTTTAGGAGAATCAGTTTTGTGTCTTGTCCTAGAAGATGTCTGGACTCTGGCTCCAGTCTTGACGGTCTTTGGCCTCCCAGTAGCCTCCTCTGTAGCTGTAGGTGCTTTCTCCAGTGGCGTCGTCGGTTCTCTTCTCAAACCACAGCGGCTGGTAGCCCTCGATGTCTTGCCCTGAAAATGAGGAGCAGAAACGTGGACCAGAGATTCACTTGTGTGACTGTAAAACTGCTTCAGTTTAGGAAACGAAGAAGGTACATTGTGGACAATATAAACATGGAACCTAACATACACTGAGTGAGCAAACAAGTCCATCCATCATCTCTTTCTTCTCACCTTCTTCCAGCGCCTGGTTGGCGATGGCCTCCCTCTTCTTCCTCTCCAACCTCTGACCCTCCTCCAACCGTTGTTTGTGTGTGTTGGCTTCGTCCCACAAACCTGCTTCCATGAGCCGCTGGTCCGGCCTCAGACGGCTGTCGGTGGGTGCGACGCCCTCTTCTGGCTCGTTCAGCGTCAGTGCCAGAGAGGAGAAATAATGCATGTTCTCTGCGTTTTCCCTGAAGAAGAAGAGGAACAAGACGTCAGCGGGCGGTCGAAGGGATTATCGGCGTCCAAATATGTGAGCGGAACTTACGGCAGAGGATATTTCCTCCACAGCAGTTTGGGCTGAAGCGTTTGATAAACAGTTTTCTGTTTCCCCTCAGAGCTTCTGCAGCCTTGACTGCTGTCCACGATCTTGGCGCTCTCCATCTTCTCGTCCCAGGTGCCGGACAGGATGTAGTGAGCGGTGCCGTTGCTGTCCTCCACCATTCCTGTCACCTAACATGACAAGCAGAACGACATCGTGTTGCATGAAGCGAACATTTCAGAGTCACGTTCACAGAGAGTTCACGTCTGATCGTTCCAAGAGTCTTACTTTTCGGGGCGCCTCCCTGGAGAAGTAGCTGTAGGGCGAGAATTTAAGGTGACATGTGTCCTTCGTGCTGGTGTTCACGATGTCAATGTCTCCAGACTGTAAACAGCCAGAGGAAAGAAAGAACCTTACAGAGAATCCAAGTTGTGTTGCTTAAAAAAAACATTGAACATCACAAAGAAGAAAATAAGAGTTTAAATAAGAATGTGACACAAGTTTTCTTATTATTAACTGGATCATAATTTAGACTTAAAGTAGTAGTTTAACCACTAACTCCACCTTCAAACTTACTTTAATATGCATCACACTAGATTTTGGAAGTAACATCTATTGTTTACATTTACTGAGAAGGTCCTTATATTAACAAGCGCTGTTCATAATACAGTTTTTGTTCTTTTCCATTTTTTTTGCTTTGAACTATGAGCCACATTAGACATTATTTTCATAATATTGTATTAATTACACCTATTGTGGTTTAAACACAATGTAAGGTTTGTCAGCGAAATACTTCTACAGCAACTGCCAATTAAAAATCTGAACAATTCTATCTGAAATTTCAGAAAAAAAACTCATTCTAAATCACGCATGTCAAACTATAATCACATAAAAAAATGTTTTATTTATTTTATTTACTTTCATAAACAGAAGGAATTACCATTAAATGCCTTTCAATCGACTTTAGTTTGACTGTTAATTAAAGTCTCTGTATAATTGTCGACATCAATTATCTCTGTTCCTTAGATTATCTTAATCACTGGCATCTTAATAAGCCACTTATCAAAATGAACATCAATCTACTTTTATTTTGAAACAAAATTTGTTATGAACATACATTTTGTTGTAATTGTAGTAATAAGATAACTGTAATCATACAAACATTTTTTTGGCAAAAAACGTTTTTATAAAACTAAATAATAGAAGGAACTCTAAAGGTTAAATAAGTAGTGAAATTAATTTGGCAATATGTTTTATAGTCTTGAGGGAAACATTAAATTAGTAATCAAATATTTGAAATTTTTTATACTAATATTTCTTTAATCTTTAAAACTTTAAGTCACTATGGATACACTCACAGCGATGAATTCTGTCTCCAAAAGACAAGAGAAACGAACCTGATCGATCCACAGTTTCCCGACGATGATGTTGTGAACTGTTGACGTCACTTTGCTCCAGACGTAGCGGTTCCCGCTGGAGTGGAAGTGCAGGTGAATTTGTCCTGGAAGGAAAATCAAAAGATTGTTAGAGACAATTAAGCAGCGGGTTTTTTTGTGTATGTTTTTCTCACCTAATGGCATCACAGAAATATACTTTCCACGAAACTTGCTGTCGATGGTGATGTGCTGCCAGAGGGTCCAGCCTCTCTGTGAGATCACATGGTGAGCGGCTGCTGGAGGATGATGGCTGACCTGACAGAGAGGAACAACGAATGATGACCAAACTATACACTATACGTGTGAAACCTGCAAGAAATTTTACATTAAAATGTAACTTTTACCAGGGAAAGTGGGTAAAATATGACCGTATTTGAGCTCAATAATAAAAATAATAATTAATAATAACATTAAATGTTAATCTTATTTTCACATAGTAATTTTATTAAAACATTTTCTTACAACATTTATTCAGTTTTTTTGTGTTACTACAGCATTTATTTTCCAAGTTAACCATCATATTAGTGTATAGACAAAGTATATATACAGTATGTGATGTACCTAAGGGTACATGGATGAAGAAAAAATAAATCTTGAAATTTTAAAACGATCTCTAAAAGGTTAAAATATCTGGACAATGGACAACATTAAGGTTTTTTATTACGAGACATAATTGCTGTTATTTATTTCAGGTCCATTTACTTTGAGTTTAGCCTCAAGTTCAGGGACATGCGTTTAGTTCTTTAGAAAAGATCCAACCATTGCAGATGTGAGAGACTCCTCAAGTGCATTATAGCATCAAGAAGTCATGTTAGTCACAAAGCATTTTTTGACTCTGGGCGTTTATTTCCTCTTCAGGAATCGCTCTTTAGCACAAGAAGTCTAGTCATTCTTTCTCCATCACTAAATCAGATTTCACACAATAATACGGAGGCTCTCAGCAGCCAAAGATAAGAAGATCTTTAGTAGAGGTTTGGCTAAAAAATAGCCTAAAGTCAACCTTTTAAGCTTCTCAAAACTCTATTTTTCAACTTTTCAAGATGTCTTTCTTTACATTTCTGCCTCTAGGGACTCTGTACAAACTCAATCACAAATGTTTAATCAATCTGAGTCGCAGGTGGAACAAAATGTATATTATATATATATTATTTATACATATATATTTAACAAACTGTCTCCTTCACCAATCATTCCCATCAAATTCCTTTCCTTCAGCATCCATTATACTCTTATTTGAAGTACCGGTGTGACTGTCGACGTCAATACTCTCTGTTCCTGATCATACATGAAGAACTGACACCAAATAAAATGAGTTGGCGGAGAATCCAAGTGTTGGTCTGGTTACCTGTTCACAGATGGAGCGATATCCGCTCTCGTCCACTCGGTCCAGCTCGTACGTCTCGCCCAGCAGGGGGTTGAAGGGTTTGGCGGTGCGGTGGACGGTGGTGGAGTACGAGGAGACGGAAAACGCCGCCACCAGACACATCTGTTCCAGGGAGGAGTCGCAGCGAGCGGCTCGGTCCAGCAGCTCGCTGTACTCCAGGTCTTCGGTGAGACGCTGGAGCATCGACAGAGGCTCGTTGAAGTTGACCTGCGGAGAACATCAGCATCACAAGCATGAACATACCTGTGTGTGTGTGTGTGTGTGTGTGTGTGTGTGTGTGTGTGTGTGTGTGTGTGTGTGTGTGTGTGTGTGTGTGTGTGTGTGTGTGTGTGTGTGTGTGTGTGGGGGTGTGTGTGTGTGTGTGTGTGTGTGAAACAAGCGCACTCACAGGCATGGGGATCCTGGACAAATCTTTCCCGATGCAGTTCTTCATGATGCTCCACAGGTTGAGGGAATAATTGGGTTTGTCGGGAATACGACTGCGACGTGGTCGTCTGAGCTGGATGTTGTTGGAGCCTGAGTTGTCCTGAAGACACAAACCATACATCAAATGTATGAACTAAAATCAGAAAGAAAACATTGACAGAGAACGATCCTTCATCTGAAAGTTCCAAGATAATAATCAACACCTACATTGTGGTTGTGAGTCCAGTCATTTGGAAGTCCACTGCTCATTATACTCTGGTTACTTCCTGAGCGCCTGGTGGACAAAAAACAAACATTTAGATCACATGACAGTTATTTAAACTCTTCCTTGATGTGAGAGTTTGCTCACTTGTGCTGTATTTCACCACCGGTCGTCACTGTTATGAACGCAGGAGACTCCTCCATGGCATCGAAGAACTCTGCATCATCGTTCTCATCACTTGCATCCCCCTCCTGAGATCGCTCCACACCTGACACACAAGAGCAATGATATAGAGGTCACACTGTCGCCATTTATTGCAACATATATCAACCTTTTTTTTAAGACAGAAATACACAAGAAAAAAATTAATATTAAGTTTTTTTTAAATACAAGGAAATTAAATATTATTTGTAAATGTAAAGATTTTTAATCAAGTAAAATTAAAATGACAAAAATACAATGTTATATATTACATGTAAACCATTATTAAACGATAAAACATTGTACATTGCAAATAATTGATTATAAGCGGAAAAAAAGAATAACAAATACAATAGAACATTGGATTTGTTTTTGTTACAGAAAAAAAAACATTCACATAGATTGAGTTTTCATTTTCTATTTGATTATGTATCAACACAGACTCTATTTTTGTGGCCCTTATTAAAACTGAGAATGAACATCTAAATTAAATTTATTGTATCTTGTATTTTCTTCATCCTTTTCAGTCTTTATCTCCGTTATTTTAGTTTTTAATTCAATTATTATATTTTAATACTCTTATTTTCATTCTTTCTTTTGATGATAAGACATAAATAAAAATAGAGTAAATAAAACATATTTACATTTTGTTAGCTATACTACCCTTCAATATATCCATCCCCTATATATGTGTATATGTATACGTATACAATTAAATAATAATGGAATAATAACATACATTAATATTCTAGAGCATTCTCGCCCTTTATTTTTGTCTTGAAACTTATATTTTTCTATAATTAATAGTTTTCTAAATAAAGATTTCCCCGTCACATTTTAGCTTCTTCTCCTCAACTCTTCTTCTTTTCCTGCTGTCACAGTATACAGTATACAGAAAGATTCGTCCAATCAAAAAGATGAATTTTCTGACCCAGCAAACTTTTACAATCCAGAGATTATAGTGCAATGAGTGTGTGTCTCACCCGGGTACGAGGTGGGCTTCACCCTCCAGGCTCTCTCTAGACTGTTGTGCTGCTTGGCCAACTGTTCAAGTGTCTCCTCCAGATGGTGGCGCTGCTCTCGCTCATACTGCAAACTCTTTTGCCACTTTCTGCTGTGAGACTCGGCTACATCCAGGAAGTCACGGCACGCCTGCGACCGGGAGATAGAACGTCACGTGAAGAGGCTGGACCTCGAACCTGTGGCCTGGACTCACCTTGATCATAGCATTGGAGGTGATGCGGAAGAGGGTGGCTCGCTCGGTGACCGCCTTGACTCTGTCGGTGCCTTCCGTGGATCCACGGAGCTCCTCGAGCTCGCTCAGGGAGCGCTGGAGTGCAGCGCCGTGCTTCCCTATCAGCTCATTACACGTGCTCAGGTCGTCCAACCTGCTGGCCAGAGTCTTGAGCACAGCAGGAGTTAAAGCCTGATCCTCCTGCTGACCAGGGCCTTCATCGCCGGAGTCATCTTGTCAAACACACAACACACACCAGATGAGTGCTCATGGTGGAAGATGGAGTTCACTGGAAATACTTGATATGTTAGAAAACAAGAGTTTGCGGTGACGGGTGAGGGAGGAATGATTCACACCCTGAGCCTCCACATAAATCCTCACCAAGAACGGAAGCTGTGAATAAACACCGTTGCCCTGGAAACGTGAGTCCGTGCAATCAGAGGGGCTCGTCTATTTTTAGAAGTAGAGGGGAAAAAAGATGACGCATTACCCTCGTCCTCTCTTTTTTTTTCCCTCTATCTACCTTCAGGTTAGCATTAGCCGCAGCATCACCTTCAGTCACTGTGGTCCAGCTGCAGCCTTCGTTCTGCCTCTGGACGCTTGGTTTTTGGTACCAGCTCAGGATTCTTTAATAAACAGGACTTTAATAAAGAACTTTTTCAGGTCGTTTATATAAAGGTCACACTCCTTCATCCTGTTAACATCGCTGGTTCCGTTTTTCTTCTTCTACAACACAGTATATCAATTTATCGTTCCTGTCTCTCCAGACTGTGGTATCGTCTCTAATAAAAATATTTTTTAGGATTTATTCAAATGTTTCCTCTTTGGGGATGTTATGTTTAGTTCTGCTTTGGAAGGAGAGTCTTTTATTGTTATGTTTTGCTTGTTCAAAGCAACAATCTTTCTATAAGTACCGTGATTTAAAATGGTTGATGCAAAAATAAATTAATAAATACATATAAATGCCTCAATCTTACATACAGTCACACAATGGGAGAACCACAAACATTCCAAACGACGATCTTAAAAAACAGAAAATTACTCAGGACACTATATCATTTATTTCAAGCATTTATTTTGATACTTTTTTAGCGTTTGAAATAGTGTTGATAGCAAAGAGCTCAATGGAACAGCAGGGGGCAGCAGCGGTCTGCAACATATGTGCTGACATGTGACAATGGGAGCTCCAGCTGCAGATCAATTTGGGAAATTGTTTATTTACTTAATTTATATACTATATTATTATATACTACAGGGAATAAAAAGATGGTGACTCAGTCTGAAAATCCCATTGAAACCTATTTATCAGTTTTGCATCAAAAGGAGACACAAATGTGACATCAATAATAAATAATCATTAATTAAATCATGTTTTCCTTGTTCCCAAAAAAAGGTTTCATTTAGGTCAAAGGTGAGTTGAGAGATTCTTAATATAGTTGATGTATGAACTAAGTAGGTTCGCACCGAACATTGTCTGAGACGAAAAGTTCTCTGAATATGGGTCAAAGTCTATGTTTCCTCAGGCAGGACCAAGTTCCCGTTAAAGGAGCAAAAGAAAAGAGTAATCTGGGCTGAAGTGATGAGGAGAGTCTCACGAGGGAGGGAGATTAAAATAAAAGTGAAAAGTGCTTCAACAGTTATGTAACCTTTATTCAAACGAAAGACAAACTCACAGGAGTTTGGCTCGCTTCCTATTTGGGTCATCCATGTCTGTGTGGATGTTAAACCTCCTCCTCTCGTGAGGGGAGATTATGTTGACGGAGCAGAAGTGGGACGACCCGATCCTGATGCTGGTTATTTTCAAGCAAAAAAGACGTCTGTGTGACTCACGTCTGGGTCTTGAAACCACAGGTGACGGATGGACTCGTGTTTCCTTCTGAGCAGGAACGTTATAGATTTACTGTCTCCACTTCCAGATTTAGATTGAATGTCATGTTCTCGACAGTCATGAGAGCCATTAAACTGAGGATAACACTTGCAATATACTTTATTATCTTTCAAAATGTTTACTAATTGTAATGTTTATAGATGGAAGTGCAGAACAACGTTTCAAGCAGGAAAGCAGAGTGAGTCGGTGTTGAATCTCAAAGAGAATCAAGAGCCTTTTTTGGGGGATTTAACATCTATTCCAAGCATTTGACTGACAGACATCTAATTCTCAGTGATCTGAAACAAGACTTGATGCGCTGTGATTTTTGTAGACTTTACACTAGTGTGTGTGAATTGTGATGCTGTAAAATGTGTGTATGAGAATTATTCTAGGAAGACTTCCTTGTGTATGATGATCTCTCACTGTAGGTGTGGCTCAGTTCCACTAAAAATGTTTAGATCGGATGATTTCATTCCAACAGACAAGTTTTCATGAAGCAATTTCAATCAGATCAGGCATTTTTTTCAGATTAGGAGACTGGATGGAAACGCAGCTGGTGATTGGTCGAATCTACCATAACACTATTAAAACAAGTACTATAAGTATTATGTTGACTTGAATAATGAAGTGTGTACAGCTGATTGCTCTATATTTTAGTCTTTAGTATTCACAAGTATTTGCAAAATAAAAAGTTAAATGAAGAGTTAATGATACAGACTTAACTCAGAAAGGATTTAACCCCGCTGGCTTTTGTTATTGAATTGTAACAGTATCTTCCTTGAAATGTTTTATGGCTTGCATGTAAAAATGTTTACACAAACTAATAAAAATCGTCATCAGTCAAATCGTTAATTTGCAATGCATCCTGTTTTATTAATGAAAGAAAAATACATATTTTAACCTTGTATAGTAGTGTAAAAACATGAAGTTATTTATGTTCATTTATTATTATTTACTAATAATTAGCGCCTTATCAATACATTTTAAATTAAATAAAATACACTAATTGTTAAAGTCTTTAATGGTTTGTACGTTTGTGAAATCATAAATATTCTAAATAATATGTTGAAGTGCATTCTTGTTATTGAACTGTAATGACATTACATTTGTCATGACAACAAACAACAAACATTAGACTCACATTCATGTCTTTCCCCACGTTGACGCTGTACATTGAATTCTGAACAACAGAACTACTACCGTGATCGCAGTATTTAGGAGCATTAGCTCGTCTTGCACAAATCTTGTTTGATTTAAACGCACAAGAATCAAGTGACACCCAGTGAGTAAAGCCTTAAAAAAAAAAATCTTCTTAAACGGCTCTGCTATTTCAATCCTGCTAATTATTTGGAGCTTTAATCTCTTCCTGTGCATGTGGACACTTAAGTGCATTTTGTGAGGCCAGTGGACGAGAGTTTAAAGACCACACGTCCATCATAGACTCCAGCCATGTCAGCGAACGTGGCAGAGGAGGAGGAGGAAGCATTGACTGGCCATGATTTGCGGTTAAAATACGTTTTGGTCTAAATAAAAACTAACACTCAAGCAAATCCTTCTGTGTATAAGGGTCTACTTTAAATGCGTAAAAATGTAAATTTTGTGTGCGCGTGTGTGTGTGTGTGTGTGTGTGCGCGCGTGTGTTCGTTGTCACAACACTAGAGTACACAGATCACAAAGTGGCACATTCACAAATACACATGCACAAACAGCTGCTCTTAGATTTAAAAAAAATAATATTTGTATGGATCAAATGTAATCGGCTACTTACAAAGTGAGGATGACAGAAAACGCAGCTATTGTCCACATGGAGAGGAAATATTTTGAATGAAAGAGCGTCTCCTGCCACCAGAACAGGAGGAGGAGTCCAAACGAAGGTCAATTCATTCAGCTCTTGCTGTCGTCATAGTCAGTGAGAAGAGGAGGGAGGGATGGATGGAGGGAGGGATGGAGGGAGGGATCTGATGAAGGATGCCGTTTGTGACCGTGAGCAAGTGTATCCGCACGTTTGTGTAACAGAGACTAATAGAGCTGAACAGACACCAGGCTTTTCTATCTATATACAATAGTGGCTGTATATCTGAAACATGATTTTAAAAAGTGATGGAAAAAAGGTTTTAGATTTTTTTTAAATCCTCTGATCTAAGCAGTTTTTAGTAGGTGTTTAGCGGTGTACTACTACAATGCTGCCCTCTGGTGGTCTTGATAGAGATGACGACCAGACCGACATCTGTGAACTGGGGCTTGACATGTTAATGTAAAATTTTATAATAGAAACTAACAAACTGACACATTTATTGTATAAAAAAAAAATCATTTAATTTGAATCGCAATTTTAATTTTTGTCTTTTTTCTTTGATAAATTCTACTTAAATGTACTTCATATATGCTATTTATGATTTGTTTTAAACAATGTTCATTTTAATTTTTTTGATTTTATTCGACATCTATTCAAGTTAATATTTAACATTTTAAAAACACATGGTGCACTGAATGTACGACAAGAAAATAGAAGAGAGGTTGAGAAGCATGTTCAACCAGAGTGCAAGGTCAACTCAAAGTCAAGCCGTTTTTGAAAAAGTCAAATCCAATTTTTATCAAAACATTAGATGGAGACCAAAGTAGACTAAAATAAAAGAGAATATAACGATATAAGGAAACTCATAAGCTTTCTCCACCTTTGTAAAGTTGATGAAATACGCTTGTTAAGAAGAGACAAACAAGTTAACAGCAAATATAAATAGGGTTAATAAACTATTGTGATGCAACTTTAAGTGTACAGCATTAAAGATGAATCAGTGAATACACGGTTTACTATATTTTCAAAGGCGGTGAAGAAAGTGTTTAATCAGGGCTCAGTAAATCCAAAATAGTCCAAAAACACCCTTGCATCTGTCCGTGCGGGCAGACCATCTGTTGCAGATCATTCCCGCACACTTCCTGGCTCAGTCGGCCGGAGGTCGGGAATTAAACCCTCAATAATATAATCTTCCCAAAACTCTCTCTTCTTACCAGAGTGATGCATCAGCGGCGCAGCGATGGCCCGGGCCTGCTGCAGGGCCGAGACCCAGCGCTGACACTCCCCGTCGGACGTGGCCTTCAGGTGGTAACTCCGACCCCCGCTGGTCAGCACCAGGTGGCAGGAGTCGCCCACCTCGATGTGGGCCGTGGCCATGGGAATGGTGCCGCGGCAGGTGTGGGCCATCTCAGCCTGAGTCCTGAGATCGAGCAGATGAAGCAAAACACCCTCAGAAGAAAGGATACACTCTTTTTGGATTAGAAATTTTAACTATACATTAAAGCGTTTAAAAAATAAATGTAGTATGTCCCGAATTTTCTACATATATTCTACAATTTTAGCTAAAGTAATACATTTTTTAATTAATTACAATTTAATTTATAATTTAAAAACAACTGTACTCATTAATATGTGTAATAACAATAATATTATTAAAAAAGAACATTATAAAATTAAGAAAATTAGAGAATGTCGAAGCAGAAGTTGGTTTAATTAAACAAACAATTAATGAAGGTTATAATATAATAAATTTGAACTAAGTGTGTGATGTGAAAAATAGTTCTGTAAATGGACCGTTGAATAGAAATTTTGTCGTCGACTTAGACATATATAAAACCAATGCTGTGTCTCAAATCGCATACTAGCGTACTCAAAGTTAGTATTTTTAGTGCGTAAGTGCGTCTCAATTCTTATTATGCAAAATTGAGTGCGCCATGCACACTAAAGTGGCGTACTAAAACGCCCACAAAACTGAGTATGGTTCGATGGACACTATCTATCCTAAACGGCTGCCATCTTAGTGATGTTGTAAACGGAAGTTACGTCATATATAAATGCATATATATTCATATATTTACAGGTGCATTTTCAGCAGCAGTAGGAGGATGACACGTCTTCGGGGCTGATACCAGCTTAAATATCTCGCGAATATTTAGATTCTCATATTTTTTCTTTATTTCATCTTTCAAACTTGCAAAACGTTCTACCAGCAGGTGTCGGCGATAGCGTTCAAACAGCTGGTTGAAACATCGTTAAATAGAAGTAGAAGAAGAAGCTGTCGCATCATTTCCTGTTAGTGTGTAGCAGCAGTGTTTGATTTGAGACATACTATCTGTGGAGAATCTGCGTGCTAGTTAGTACGTACACTATCCTGATGCATACTAACTTCTAGTATACTAAGAGAAGTATGCGATTTGAGACACAGCAATACTATCTGTTGAGAATTTGCGTACTAGTTAGTACGTACACTATCCTGATGCATACTAACTTCTAGTATACTAAGAGAAGTATGCGATTTGAGACACAGCAATACTATCTGTTGAGAATTTGCGTACTAGTTAGTACGTACACTATCCTGATGCATACTAACTTCTAGTATACTAAGAGAAGTATGCGATTTGAGACACAGCAATACTATCTGTTGAGAATTTGCGTACTAGTTAGTACGTACACTATCCTGATGCATACTAACTTCTAGTATACTAAGAGAAGTATGCGATTTGAGACACAGCAATACTATCTGTTGAGAATTTGCGTACTAGTTAGTACGTACACTATCCTGATGCATACTAACTTCTAGTATACTAAGAGAAGTATGCGATTTGAGACACAGCAATACTATCTGTTGAGAATTTGCGTACTAGTTAGTACGTACACTATCCTGATGCATACTAACTTCTAGTATACTAAGAGAAGTATGCGATTTGAGACACAGCAATACTATCTGTTGAAAATGTGCATACTAGTTAGTATGTACACTATCCTGATGCATACTCACTTCTAGTGTACTGGAACTCCTGTTGTGTTATCAGTTTTATCTTGACCTTTAAAGTATATACTTTATTGAATATTGTTTTGATTGTTTAAGCGCTTTATGACCCTGGTCTGGAAAAGCGCTATATAAATAAAAATTACTTACTTACTTACTTACTTACTAGTATACTAAGAGAAGTATGCGATTTGAGACACAGCAATACTATCTGTGGAGAATTTGCATACTAGTTAGTACGTACACTATCCTGATGCATACTAACTTCTAGTATACTAAGAGAAGTATGCGATTTGAGACACAGCAATACTATCTGTTGAAAATGTGCATACTAGTTAGTATGTACACTATCCTGATGCATACTCACTTCTAGTGTACTGGAACTCCTGTTGTGTTATCAGTTTTATCTTGACCTTTAAAGTATATACTTTATTGAATATTGTTTTGATTGTTTAAGCGCTTTATGACCCTGGTCTGGAAAAGCGCTATATAAATAAAAATTACTTACTTACTTACTTACTTACTAGTATACTAAGAGAAGTATGCGATTTGAGACACAGCAATACTATCTGTGGAGAATTTGCATACTAGTTAGTACGTACACTATCCTGATGCATACTAACTTCTAGTATACTAAGAGAAGTATGCGATTTGAGATACAGCACAGGACTCACAGGAGTCAGTAAATATCATAACCAAGTAAAAAGGGAGAGAGAGGGGTCTGGGCTTCTTAACTTGGGCTGCTGCCCCCACGACCAGAAAATATGACAAGCAAATAAGATAAATAAAAGATAAGGAAATGAACCTGGTAGGATTAAAGACATTGTTATTCGGGAATAATATTTACTAACATTAGGAACACAAAGGCATTACATGTTTTAAAAACAACTGTAAAAAAATACCCTTTATAAAAAATTGAATTCTTAGCACTTATTTAGCAGCTTCGTGTGACTAACTTTGAGGATGACTGAGCATCTTCAACAGTGTCATAGAGAGTTTACATCTTTATTTAAATATATCAAACATTTTCACGGGAGTTTAAGGCGGAAATACTCGAGTGTTCCAGCGGCAGCTGCGGCCACATCTGCGGGTTACCTGTAGTAGGACAGCAGGCCGTTGCTGAGGACGAACCAGCGCCGCTGGTAGCCCTTCAGGTAATTGGTCCATTTAAAGAGCCAGCCTCGGTGGGTGTCACAGCCCGGCAGACGGACCCCCGGGAGGGTCGGCGAGGGCAGGCTCTTCACCAGCTCGTCCATCTGCTCCCGGGACGGCGGAGGGTGTTGTGAAGGTCTGAGAGATGATGCTAACAGCTGGACCCGCTAGCAGGCGTCAGTCTCTCCTCCGCTAATGCTAGCGTTAGCATGCGGCTGACCCGGGACTGTGCCCTCCTCGCCCCCCCCTTCCCCTGAGACGCTCGCCCACCCTGATGCAAACGAGTGAAAGTCAAGAAGAAAAAGAAAAGAAAAAAACACCCAAAAAAGTACATTGAAACACGCAATGAATAAAAGGAAAAAACACTCTTGACTTTGACTGTAATATTTAAGCTTGAGGATGACTGGGATGATGACGTCATAGTAAAAATGGTTTCCACACCTATCTCGAATTAAATTTTAAATTCATTTTGTTCGTTTCAGTGTAACTTCACTTCAAAATATTCGATTAAATATATTAATATTTTTTAATTATTGTTTGATTTTTAATTGACTGCTCCTGTTGTTTTGACAATAATTAAACGTAAAACACAATATTTTATATTATTATTATATTATATTAGCTCTACTGTTTGTTTTGTTCAGATTTCATGAACCCCCATCAATAGAGAGGACATTTATTGTAATTTTCGTTCTTTTGAAACCCTTTTTGTGTTACATTAATTAAAGAGTTGTTTTATTTAAAGGGAAACTAATGTGTTGATTTAACTGTATCTTAAATTAATCTTGGACTCTATTGTTTCATCAGTATGTGTCTGTTTGTACAAAACTCCATTTTAATTTAAATATATACATTAATGATCTTAAGCCCCGCCCACTGAAAACGCCTTTTTCTTTTGGAGATTAACCATGCTGTGGTCTGTGAAGGTTTGTCACTGGGCATCATCAATCCAGGAAGTCTTCACCTCCAAGGCCTCATTGTATAAACAAAGCGGGGTTGGAGTACAGCTACAATTAAAACATGCGAGTCAAGTGAGTTGAGTTTTCGACTTAACTTGCCCTTTAATAAACAAACATTTTTTGATTAATGTACCAAACTGCTTTAAAAAATATTAAATCAGAAGAAATAACATTATTTTTTTGCATTAAAACTAAGTATTTAACCCCAATTACGTTTATGGAATGATAAATACTTCTCTTTATATGTGAAGCAACACTTTTTATTTCAACATGTAGATACATTTACATTTTTAATGATGTGAAAAATTTACGCTCAGTCAATGCTTGAAACTTTTAATCAGAACATTAAAATGGTAAAATATCAGACAGTCATATAAACATGATAATCACATCAACAAAGCAGATCCTTCAGAGAAAAAACTTCTGGGGCGCCTCACGTGAATTCAGGAGTACAAGTCGTCGAACGCGATCATGAATAAATAGGCAAACAGCTAACAGTTGAAGAGCATTTTCATTTGGCATCATCAAGACCGTTTAGTGGAAAAAACGTTTGTACAATCATTTTTCGCAAAGTGCTTTCTTCATGTAACGTCAGATAAACCTGTGAGGAGTTAAATGAGGACGGCTTTCATCGGAGCAAAGGTACAGGCTGAATTAAAAGGGACATATTTAAACAGCACCACTGATGGCATCCCCCACATAATATAGAATATAGAAGCAAATCTCTATGGCACTACGTCAGGATGCTTAAATATAATTTCAACAGAGTTTTAACGTGCACTGTATTGTTACTGCTCTTTTATAACACCTTTTAAATAACACAAAAGAGTACAATGCAAATTTTAAATGTCAAATAAGTGATTCAAACTATATATCGGCTCCAAAAGCGAAAATCGTCGAAGGATTTGAACCTCGGTATAGTCGGAGGATTGCTGGGTAGTATAGTAAGGCAGTCAGCACAGCTTTGAAAACATTGAAAAAACGTTGCTACAAGAGGGATTTTCTTTCTCTAGTTGGTGATATCACAGTGATGTCCCACCTCCCGACCAGCATCCTCTTTCGACTCCAGTCTCTCGCCTCTGTTAAAGTAAGCCGTCCTGCTCGAATATAGAGGGCAGAAGTGCAAAGTCAAAGGGCACGAACTTGACTCCGGTCCCGTGATAGAACTTGTTCTGGAATTCCACCCTGAAATAAAAAATGAAAAGGATTTTCAATCTTCAAATAAAGCAGGCCTATATATGTCGTTTTTATATTAAAAATTACTCCGAAATTGTAAGCTACAAACACAATAACTCTGCGTCACATAACAATACAATATCACTTGAAAATAACAGGTATAACCTAGATTTCACTAGAACAGAAGTGCTAATAAAGATCCAAAAGTGACTCTATTCAAAGAGTTTCTTTACAAGTGACTCACCAGTGGAGGCGGAGAGCGTGAAGAAAGGCTGACAAGCCTTCCATGACCAGAAGAATGGACACGGTGAGGGTGGCGAACAGGCCGAAGACCGGCACCAGAAGAGCCACGCCCACTTTGGTGGTGATCTTAAAGCCCAGTCGCATCACCATGGCCCACAACACCTCTGACAATTCTGGATTCAGCAGTGACAGGAACATTAATTATTAATCAGAGATCATGTTCTTATGTAACCTTAGTCTATCTTGATGTTCTCGTGATGGAGAAGACTTACGTGCATGAGCCAAACTGAGGGCCCAGAGTCGCAGGTAGGACGCCGTGTTGGAGATGCAGCCCAGGCAGTACTCGATGGTGTGGATGGACTGGTGTAACATCACGTCTGCAAAATCAAACTGAGACAGACAGACACGTTTTAAAAAGGTTTTTAAAATAGTAAGGTGCTTTTTAATTTTTTGCATTATTTGAAAACAAATAAGACACAACAAAAATATTTTGAAATATAAATATCCAACGCATTTCTTTAAGATTATTTACTTTTATATAAAATAACATCAATATGGATATATAATTATTATCACCTGTCTTGGTGCTGTGACACATGAACAGGCTAAACATCTTAAAATAATAAATACATTTTAAGTTAAAATAGTATAGACTAAAAAAGTATTTTTTAATAACACTACAACCTAGTGGTATAATATGGTATTGCAGTAAGTGTTAAGATCGCATTGGGAACAATATGGATAACAAATGTCATATGTAAAAATCTCCACGGTGTACTGAGTAATACTCAATTTTATTTTTTTCTAAATATTTCTTAAAACATGAGTTTCTGGGATGATCTTGGATCAAAGACGGAAAGGCAGGAAGGTCTGAGACCTTTTTAATTTTTTGGCTGAAAATAATTTATGTTTTAAAATGAACTGATCATCAATTATTTAATAATTTACCTTCCCTTTAATTTATCATAATTTAAAATGATTAATAGGGAAAAAATGAAGAAAAAATGACAATAATAAAAATATATTTAAACATGTTATTCAGGATAGCAACGACTGTTTTATTTACTTGTTTGGGAAGAATTTGTCTGCAATTCATTTCTTCCGCTCCTTCTTCTTCATCCTCATCTTCATACGAGGGAACCGTAGAACCGTCGTCCTCACTTGCGCGTCTCACCCTCTCATAACCCTGATGAAGGAAACACAAGTCAGTTTTTGTAAAAAGCGTTCTAACACATCAAATAGTGAAAAATGAATCGTTCACACGGACCCTGCGCCTTCTGAGACCTTTCCCTCCACGATAGAGCCAGTAGAAGAAAAAAGGTTTCCCAAACAACAGCACAGGAACTGACAACATGGCGACCAAAATGAGGAAGATTTGAAGTCCGGTCTGGAAAATAAACAAGATATTGTTGAATGTAATGGACCGTTTATCTGGATGACCGCTGCTCTGACCTGGCCAGGGTACAGTGGCGTGATGTCCTTCCCCTGCATCACAAACATGTTGATGAAGTGGATGAGGATGCTGGGGGCCCGGCTGGAGTCCCGCGCTGAGAAGGCCAACCACTTGTAAATGATCATGAAGACCAAGTAGCCGAAGAGGCAGAGAAGGAACAGCAACTCAGGGAGAAACATCAGGTAGACGTTAAACTTCTGTCGGAAGTGCCTGAAGGAGAAGAGAGAGAGACGGGTGAGTGGCATCAGGTGTTGGCTTTCACCCTCCTATAAGATGAATATATATTTCATTATTTTACAAATGAATTTGTCTTTTTTTGGATACGTACATCTTTGCTTTAATGTGAGACACCTTATATATACAATTTATAATAATATATTCACAAATAACTCTCTAGAACCTCTATCATACTCAAGGTGTCCATTTTTGCCGAAAAGAACGGAATAATAGTTTTTTTGACACAGATCATTCAAAAACAAGTTTTCTTTTACAAACTCTCTAACTTTTGCAATGCATTGTCTGACTTCTAGTATTCTAGAATTCTAGTATGAAACTACAAGGTCAATGGAATATACGTTGTAAAATGAAGTAATGTGGAAACACATATTTTTTCATGAAAAAAAAGCAACTATAAAAAGAGAACAGGGTGATCTTGCTGAAAGTTGAAAACAGTTGTTTTAGTCAAATTAGGAGCATTTAAGTCTTCAGGGTTTGTGATGGTACTTTTGAGTTGTTGAGATACTGCAATGTTTTTAAATTAGTTGATTCTGAGCTAGTCCATATTTCAATTACAAACATTAAATTAAAAATATTTGGAAAAGCAATTAATACACGTTTTTCTCAACATAGATTACAACCTTTATCAGGTGGTCATTATGTTAGCATTAATGTAGTGAACAGTTCAACACAAACCATCATTATTGCAAGTAAGACTTTGAGGTTATTAACTGGTGTAACTTAACAAGTTCTAAATGATAAGATAATAGCTAAAGGCTAATAGCTAAAGGGTAATAGCTATATGCTAACAGCTAAAGGGTAATAGCTAAAGGGTAATAGCTTATGGCTAATAGCTAAACGGTAATAGCTAAATGCTAATAGCCAAAGGGTAATAGCTAAAGGTTAATAGCTAAAGGTTAATAGCTAAAGGCTAATACAGGGTTGGGCAATTCAAATTCTTCAAAGGCCACATTAAATTATGCAAATGTTGTTAGGGGCCGTCAAGCAAAAAGAAAGATGAAAAAATCCCCAAAGAAAAAGGATATTCGTCATTAGGCCATGACATTTATTAAGCTAAATAAGCTTTAATCTTATTCTTGTATAGATGAGTTTTTTTCTTCAATTAATTTAAAAATATTTTTTTGAGGGATATACACAAAAAATTACAGACAAAAAGGAGCTGTTATGTGAAAATGTAAATTAATTTTAAATACAAAATACATTTGTTAATGCATTAGAACCATTTATACATGATCATACTTTGACATAACAAGGGCCGCATAAATACAGTCAATACGCATGTGGCCCCCGGGCACCCAGGTCTGGGCTAATAGCTAACGGCTAATAGCGGGTAATAGCTAAAAGCTAATAGCTAATAGCTTATAGCTAAAGGGTAATATCTTATAGCTAATGGATGCTTGTGCAGAATCCTGTCACTAATCCATGAAGTGTAAACACTCACAAGTGGTTGAAGACACTCAGCACAACGCCGAAGCTCATGTGGATGACGCCGATGATGACCGACATCTTCATCTTGTACGAGTTCAGGAACGACAGTCGGTTCTCTGCCATGTTCCAGATCTGTGACACACACACACAGTCTCTTAGCATTGAACACAAGCACGATGCTAACGGTGTCGTCAGAGAACTCACGGGGTCGACGCCCAACGGGTACGGTCCGGTGAAGACGCCGCTGATGTTGGGGTCTAGCGTGAGGAACTTGTTGGTCTGAAGAGTTTTGTTGCTGTAAAGACAGTGTTGTCAAGCATGGATGGGTCACGTGTGCGACGGCAGTTTCTTTTTGTGCTGCTAACATACGTCCACTGCTGACTGGCAAACATGGCCTTGATGCTCCAGCTGGATCCAAATATGTTGAGAGACTTGGAGAAACATTCGTTGTAGATGAGTCCGGTGTAGACGGAGAACAGTCCCATCATCAGGATGATGTAGCGACCACTGAAGAACATCACCCAGATCTACACACACACACACACACACACACACAGCATCAGCTGAGTGACAACAAGAAGCTCTGAAGACTCAACACACCTCATTACTGGAGCGTTTTTTCTTCTCCTTTTTCTCCGTCAACACCATCCACAGAGCGAACAAACTCATGATGATCCCGTGACCGAAGTCTCCGAACATCACGGCGAACAGGAAGGGGAAGGTGATGATGGTGTAGGGAGCTGCAGAGGAGAGGAAATATATCTGATGCTGGTGATTTAGCAGCTGTTATTTAATGGAATAAATCAGTGTTTGAAATTAAAATGTAGTTTTTAAGTATTTCATTATTTTTAGAATAATTCAATTCAATAGCATCTGTATTGAAATAATATATTAATTATTTTAAATAAATATTCTAATAAATACACAATGAATGAACAATTTATATTTTCATATTATAGTATTTTTTTTAATTTTAATTAGAATAATGAAAAATAAATATATATAATAAATGTTGGTTTACCAATATTTTTTATATTTAATTAAAAAGCCTATGAATTAATAAGTATTGACTTTGGAAAACATATATTTTCATTATTGGACTAATTCAAGCTCTATGTTTAAAAAAAATGTGATTCAAATATAAAATACATCTTAATTCAATATAGAAATCCAACATTTTGACCTTGAATTTAGAAGAATATGAATTATTGTGAGGTATAATTGCATTTATTTGAAAATATTCTGTTTCTTTATTTAATTACTCAAAAACAAAAAATAAACCTTAATAAAAGCATTTTAAATATAGAAATTATTTAATTAAATTATTATTTTTTTTAAAGTAGAAATAATATAATTCAATTATTAAATAAAGAAATGTATGTTTAAAAAAACATTTCAATAAAAAGATTTAGAATTCCAAAAATTCTGCTGGCACTGATCTACTTCCACATCCTTCCTAAAAAATGACACCTGAAGATTCCTCCTCACCTGGGCTGACCTCGCGATAGTCTCCGACACCGTAGGCCTCCACGATGCTCTGAAACCCACAGGTGAACTTGTTGGTCCTCAAGAGCGTCGGAGGAGTGTCTGCACTGGGGATGCGGTTGACGAACGATGGCACGGTGGCGTCGCCTTTTCTCTGAGGAAGGAAGATTCCAGCAAATGTTAAGTGTGGCTGAGATCATCTCCAGTACAAATAAATGTTCATGTTCTCACCGAGCCTTCCTCTAGCGCCCCCCGCAGGTTGGCCAGGTCGCTGACCGGACACCAGACCTCAGCGATCAGACACTTGTTGGTGACGTCGAAGCTGCAGAGGTTGAGGATGTGATAGATGGCCTTCATCTTCTTCACCTGCAGCACCCAGCTGTACGCAGACTCTGCTGCCTTCTGCAGGACCTGCCTCAGGTAGTCTTCGGTCCGATGCAGCACCTGCGGACCGACCGACCCCAGAGTGTTTGTTTGTGTGGCTCAGAGTGTCACCGAGTAAGTTCTGGACAAACGTTACGTTGTTGAGGTCCTGGATCCGCGTCCGTAAGCTGTCCATCACGTCCACCCTCTCCTCGTCGTTCTCGGGGTGCGGGTAGAGGTGGCAGTGGTAGCTGAACGAGATCAACCATCAGTCTTTCATGTGACTTCACTCGCTGTGAGAGATTCTTACCAATCACAGATTTTCTGGACCTTCTGTCCGATCTGGTCCCCCCAGAAGGAGATGAGGAACACCACACTTTTGCTGATCTCACCCTGTAAAGATGAGACACCATCATGAGACAGAGATAAAAACAATAAACTTGAGCTGAGAATTCATGTATTAAGATGTATTAAAATATAAAATAACCCCAAGTAATGTTTGGGTAAGACTCTGGACACAGAACAGATTCACCTAGAAAGGCCAACAGGCTGACAGTGAGAATGTGTTGAACTCATGCAGCTGGAACAGAAGATATGATGGAAGCTGTGGTTCATACACAGAAAAGGAGGATAGGAAGTGGTGTAAGAGTGCAGTGCATATAATGCTGTTGGTCAAGCTGATGGATACATGAAGAGATGGATGGAAGAGCATACGGACATATGAATGGATGGTAGGACATGTGAATGATAGGTGGACATATGGATGGTTTTAATAATGGATGAATTGATAGATGGACGGATGGATGGATGGATGGATGGATGGATGGATGGATGGATGGATGGATGGATGGATGGATGGATGGATGGATGGATGGATGGATGGATGGATGGATGGATGGATGGATGGATGGATGGATGGATGGATGGATGGATGGATGGATGGATGGATGGATGGATGGATGGATGGATGGATGGATGGATGGATGGATGGATGGATGGATGGATGGATGGATGGATGGATGGATGGATGGACATGTGAATGATAGATGGATATATGGATGGTCTTAATAATGGATGAATTGATGGATGGACGGATGGATGGATGGATGGATGGATGGATGGATGGATGGATGGATGGATGGATGGATGGATGGATGGATGGATGGATGGATGGATGGATGGATGGATGGATGGATGGATGGACATGTGAATGATAGATGGACATATGGATGGTTTTAATAATGGATGAATTGATGGATGGACGGATGGATAGATGGATGGATGGATGGATGGATGGATGGATGGATGGATGGATGGATGGATGGATGGATGGATGGATGGATGGATGGATGGATGGATGGATGGATGGATGGATGGATGGATGGATGGATGGATGGATGGATGGATGGATTGATGGACCTATAGATGGATAATAGATGGATGGACATATGCATGGATGGATGGATGGATGAACCTATGACAGGGTGAATAGACATGGATGGATGGATGGATGGATGGATGGATGGATGGATGGATGGATGGATGGATGGATGGATGGATGGATGGATGGATGGATGGATGGATGGATGGATGGATGGATGGATGGATGAACCTATGACAGGGTGAATAGACATGGATGGATGGATGGATGGATGGATGGATGGATGGATGGATGGATGGATGGATGGATGGATGGATGGATGGATGGATGGATGGATGGATGGATGGATGGATGGATGGATGGATGGATGGATGGATGGATGGATGGATGGATGGATGGATGGATGGATGGATGGATGGATGGATGGATGGATGGATGGATGGATGAACCTATGACAGGGTGAATGGAGTCCAACATATATGTTTTTGCCAAAGTTGCTCAGTGCTCAATAATGAATCTCATCAGCAGTAACAAGTGTCCTCACAGTGTCCAGGTCGGCCAGGTTCTCGTCCACCTCCGCGTAGCTGAGGATGGTGTAACCCTTGCACACCCTCCACAGCATCCGCTCGAAGGCCTCCACCTTCACGCGCTGGATCAGTCCGGACACGAACCTGCAGACGGAGGTACCATGTAGCTCAGGTGCTCCATGTTTGTTTCACCGACGCCGCTCACCCCAGCTTGGCTCCCAGTCTCTGCATGCCTGTGCATCCCGTCACGGACTCCGTCTCCATGGTGGGGAACTCCTCGTACTGAGGACCCAGAGCCTCGTGCTGGTTCAGAGAGAGAACATGTGACACACATGGAGTTTAAGAGCTGCAGTTTGGTTAGCGCACTAATGAATGATGAGCGTAGTCATGGCGACCGAGTGCAGCTACTAGCTTGCCTCAACTCTCGCCGTAAGAAAGAGGAGGTGATGATGTTGTACATCTTTTTATCTTAGCCTCTGTGAGTCATCAAATTCACATTCTATTCTAGTCTTAAAACGGAGTCAGTTGAACGTCACAGACGTGTTTCCGTCTCTCCATACTGACCCTGGACCTGCTGTGGACGAAGGTGCGTGTGATCTTCAGCATGTGCGTGTACTCGGTGAGCTCCAGCAGGTTCCTCTGCAGCTTCTCTTTGTTCCTCGCCACCTCGCTCAGCTCCATCTCCAGCCTCTGCAGCTGCTCCTGCACGGCACACAACGTCCACGTGAAACTGTGCACGAGACCAGCTCACAACATCCAACTGTGGCCCGGGGACCAAATGTGGTCTGACAAGTCATTTTATGTGGCCCGCCTCAATATCAAAGTTGGTTATACAGGTTGTTATACTTGTATATATTGAATTGAAAGTTTAAGAATTAGAAAATATTGAATTCAGAAATGTTAATAATTGGAATTAGAATATCAAACTCTATGTGTAGTAAAATAATTCACTTTGTATTCAGTTATTGAGAATACAAACATTTTAATATAAACGTTAATAAATGTAATTAAAACAAAATGAACCTTTTAATATAAAAGTTATTGAATTCAATAAAATAAAACCTTTTAATCTTAAAGTTAATGAATTTAATAAAAACAAAACCAACTTTTTAATATAAAAGTTAATGAATTTAATGAAAACAAATTTAACCTTTTAATATAAAAGTTAATGATTTAATTAAAATAAATGTAACCTTTTAATATAAAAGTTAATGAATTTAATAAAAAAAACAAATTGAACCCTTTAAATTAAAAGTAATTGAATGAAATAAAAATCGACCTTTTAATATAAAGTTTATTGAACTAAAAAAAAAACAAATCTAACCCCTGAATATAGAATCAAATTAATTCAATTATTTCTAAAATTATGCAAAAAAACAAAAAACATCTGAAAAATAAAAATAAAACATTTGAAATGTTAAATTCAAGCGTTGAGTATTGTGATGTCACTGATATACTTCCAGAGTCATATTTTCTCTTGGTAAATTTAAATTTTGTTTCGTCTGCGACTGAATCAGTTAAACGATTTTGGCTCTTCATATAGTTAGGTTTGACTCCCCTGACATTAGAAAAACATCAAAATGAAAAATACCTAAGGTTTATTTAAAAGCAACAAATAAAAGCTAGAAAAAAAGGTTATTTTTATACTTGCTCATAGGTATTTATAGTTTAAAAAAAAGAAGCCAAAACGAATAAATATAACATATTAATTTAAAATCTAGATGCTAAATACAATATTTTCAAGTGTAAGAAAGAAAGCTGCTGACGACAGAAGTTGTTGACGTAGGTTCAGTGTATAATTGACAGAGTTCTTCAAAAACTAAGCCAGTAGTTGTAGATTTCACGACCCTGTGACGTTCACTTTATGAAAATGTAGTCAAATGATTTTCAAACTGACCATGATCTCCAGGACTTGTCTGGGCGGGGGTGCGAGAGGACTCTCATCGTCCTCGGGAACGGCTATGTTGGCCTTCTGGATCTCCCGGAGCAGGTAACCTGGACACAGACGTGGAGATACGGTGAAAAAACAAAAACACACCTGAAGAAAAGCTACTCGGATATTGAGAGGTATTTTTGGTCCAAATGAATATAATGACTTTAGATCCATAATAAGGAAATTAAACATGGTTATATACAAGAATATTATATATAGTTTTACGTGTATTTATATTGATTCACGTCTTACCCAGAATCCTCTCCATTTCCTCGCATCTTTTGATTTCGCTGACGAAGCGCCTCTGGAAGGTGCTGACACTCGGGTTGAGCTGAAACCAGAGCAACATGGTAGGTCACGCCGGAGCCGCTCAATATCTGCTCTGCACTGAGCTGAGCCGCCTCGGGCCAGAGTCGCATGTAACGGATCTAACAACGTTACGGAAGTTATCAGATCGTCTTCATTGATCCAGATGTCAGGAGGACCACGATAGAGACGAACCACTCCAGCAAATAAAATGAAAAAATACAATTTAACGTTCAGTAAAATAATGTTGAATAAAATATATTTTAAGGGACTTTAACTATTTGGATGGTAGTTTTTTTTAATATGATTTTACGCTTCACATGAATTCATGGTGAGAAACTGGGAAAGATAAAGTGATTTTCAAGCCATGAAGTGTTTTCAGGCTTACAGCAAATTAGCTTTAACTATGATATAAACATGTTGACTCAGCAACTTTTCATTTTGTTTGCATGCATGGATACTTTTTTTGTGGCAATTATAATAGTGCCGTAAGAAAAGGGCTGATCCATCTCTGAGGAATCCTATTGCTCGAAGGGTTTATTACACTTCTGTGAATTTGATTAAATAAACATTATTATTTGTCTTTTGTTCTCTTTTCGACTCGCATGTCAGGACTTAATGTTTATAAAATATACTGTAATAACTCAGCCAGTAACAAAAATGCTAGTATTTAAAAATACAATGAACTGGTTGGAAATATGTTTTGTTGTATCATAAATAATCACATTTTACTGTCTTTCTGATCAGACAATTAATACAGCATCGTAGAGAAATGAAGAATCATATGGAAGTCGATCAGTGCCATTAGAATAAAGAAAGTTTATGTTAAATTTAAGGATTGTTTTCTTTATAAAGCATTGAATTGTATTTTATATATTGAATTTAATATTTGTTTATTGAAAGGTTTCATTTGTTTTCATTGAATAATTGAATTAAATCATTTGAAACATTTTATTTTTGCACATAAGTTAAAAAAATAAGTAAGTTTCATGTCAAGTTTAATATTATAATTCCAATTATGCCAAATTATTTTTTGTATTGAATCTTTTCTATTTTTTATAGCTTTTTAAGTTCAATATAAGAACGTTGGTGTAATATTACCATCATGACAGTTCAAGTAGCTCAGTTCTTGTGTGGCATTTAGACATTTTATTTTTTAATTATTTGGATTTCAAAAATCAATTTCTTTGTGTAAAAAAAACAACATTTATTTGTTTTTTTAAATTTACTTTAAAAAATATATATTCCAATTCAACCATTCAATATACACATTTTATTAAATAGATTTTTTTTTATTACAACATTTTAATAAAAAAAATAGGAGAAAAAAAACAAAATTTCAACACTGAAATATTAAAATCAAACATCCAATATTCTTATTGCACTGATATACTTCAATAATCAATAATAAAAATAATAATATATCATTATTTAATCATAATGTATTTAATTACAACTTGTGTGTTTTTATACATGCAAAACACTGAGTGCTGAGAAGCTGTGTTGCTCATTATGAACATCTTAATATAAGGAAAACCACGTGTAAAAATATTACATTGTTCTCTTGGTAAATTCTGACTTAAATTCATAAAGAATTTGTAACAATTGGTTCGTTATACAAATGTACAAATGATTAATTCTTTAAACAATTTGGTTTGTTGTTTACTTGCTTTAACACACACACTATAAACAACAACACCAAACGTCACCTGTAAAAACGACATACTTACATCTCTGAACTCCACTAGTCCCAGCTCCCCGAGCTCACTGATGCAGTCATACTCGGAACCAGACTGCAGGAACAATTGGGCCAGACACATCTCCTCACTCCTGAACTCCATCTTTATCTTCAAGAACACGCACACGCACGCACACGCACGTCTGCTCCACCTACAGCGCTCTGAGTGAACAAGAACACAATGTTGACTGAAGCCCATTAAACCAATTAACATTCTGCTGATCTTTGACTGAAACCACAGCATTACTAGGACTTTAGAAGCACTTGAGTCTCTGCAGTCAGAGCTCACATGTGGATGTAGAGAAACAAGAAGGTTTTAGATCCACCTTGAGCACCTTATGGATCGATGATGGAGCAGCAGAAGAATCATCCTGTCGGTTCGGAACCTTGAACACCTGACATAGCGGCGTTAAAAAACACGCAGCGCAAGATGGCGCGACCACGATACAAATACAACGCAGAACAAATATCTTCAGGACGAGATCGTTGGATGAAGATAAACGTGCGTTGAACAAAAACACGCCGGTGTCAGAAATAGACTCTCGGCCTTTATTCTCCGTCGCCCGGCAATTGACACAGATTGCGTCTCCGGGTTGCCAGGTTGGTCGCATCCCACTTTTTGTATCGCCAGACAGACGATCGCAAAAACAACAATAAATATAATTTACCCCTAAAATAAATATGACCCACGGTGTCTGATTCAATTTCATTCAAATTGAAATACATGGATGTATAATAAAACAAATAGATAATAAAAACCTTATTTGAAAATGCATTTGTTTTAAATGAATGCCGAGACTTCTTACAAGTAAATGTTCACTTGTTATAATGTAAACTTATTTTGTAACGTTCAGAAGTAAAATATATTTCTGGTGAAGGTTTTCTCGATCGTTTCTGTAAATTTAACTACAAACTTATGAACAATCCTTTTGAAACAGGCAGCGCCGACAGGACATCAAAAAGGGGGGATGTTTTTGCAAATCTGGCAACCGGCGCATCTACTTATTCCCTTCCATCATAGAAAGCGACCATCTGCCCTTCTTTGTGTACAACATCCTATATTTTATAATGTATAAATAAATAAAAATAAGTTCAATTCATCTTTTTTTTCTAGATTATAACCATGCTGAGATGGAGGCAAGAGAAACGTTAAAATACATTTTAGATTCGTTTGGGATTAATGTGGTAAATAAGAAATGTCTAATGACTCTATAATTTTCTTTCAGGATGTTAAGTGTATTAAAGAATTTTCTTTATTCAAAAATGCTTGTTATTTTAAGGCAGTTTTTAAAAACAAGGACTAGAATAGTTTTGTGTATCATATTTTAATTTCGTAAAGAATACATAGAAACGATTTACAAAAAAACAACACTTTGTTCTGAGGAAATAAGCAATAAATAAATAGACAAGTTAAATTCCAGCATCTATTTAATTGTAAAGTGCTGATCCCACGATATGCTGTCAAGTCCTGAGACTCTGAGCGAGTCTGTTGAGCTCCTGTGACAGAGCCGTGACCGTGTCCAGGATCTTCTGCTTGTCCTTCTCCTCCAGCCGAGCTTCACATCTCTGAGCGAACTTGTCGGGATGCCACAGGGTTTGTTGCTTGCGGAGGATTTTACGGAACACCGGCACGTCTTTGCGGTCAACGCCGTGCAGCATCAAGTCCACCATCTCCTTAACTGTACCGAGCGGTGCCGGCCATGGGATGTCGTCGTAGCTCAGTTTAGTGACGGCAGCCGAGGAGCCTCCCTGGAAGGTAGCCTCACATCGTTCATCATACCTTCGCTTCTTTCCCAGGCGAGTCTCTTCTTCTTTACGTGAAGCTCGAGCCAGGTACTCCTGGTGTTCTTTAAGCAGACGTTCATGCAGCTCTTTGTTGCTCTTCTCCTCCTGCTCTCGCTCTTGTTTCTCTCGTTTACTCTTTCCCGTCTTCTTCCGACTTGAACCAGACGCTGCCAGTCTTTGAGCCTCAGCGTTCTTCTTTGAAAAATACTCCTGTCTGATCCGATCAGCCCAGTCGCCAAAGTCCTCTTCATCATCATCCACCGGCAGGAAGTCGTCAGCTGTCAGTGCAAATATAGGTATAAGTATTAAGATTGAACAAAAAAGAAGAAGAAACTAATACGTTGGGTTTGAAGGTACCATCATAAACTCCAAATGTTTCACAGAATTCGTCCTCGCATTCTCCAAATAGCTTTTCCATCCATACTTTCTCAGCATCAACCTTAGGAGAATGACTCGCCTTCGCTGCTCCATCCTGTCAACACATAAAACATTTGCTTTTATAGACTTTGTTAAATTTCACATGTAAAGTTCACTTTTTAGATTTATTTTTTTGAAAGTTCAAGTCCAAATAAAACCAAAATAATTGACATCCTTCTAACAAAAGAGCTGGAAAGGGATGTTTATAGACACACCATCATTAACAATATGGACTGACAATCGGTCACGTATAACTCCGCTATCCGTCATGGTTAACTTGACGACTGAGATGTTAATGTAAAATAGAAAGCAGAAACCACCACATCATTTTCTTAATCATTTACTCTTTGGCAGTGGTCAGTCTCTGGAACATCACACCAATCTCCAGACTCAAACAAGAATCAAAACATTACATTTTCTACCTCAATACTGTATAAAGGTAACTGTAGCCTATAATTTAGAGTTCATATGTACCATCATAAAAACTGTAAAACTCGACCAAGACCCCATAAGCGTTCTTAGTCTGTACCCATCATTTCTTGCTTCCTGGGGAAAATATAATCTACTTTGTTATCAATCACCCTGCAAAGAAACACTTCAAAATATATACACGTTTATGAAAATACCCCAGAATTTTTCATCCAGTTGAGCAGGTCTTCAGGTGAGACCCCTGCTGAGTTGGTCGTGAACATGGCTTCTGGACAATTCTCTCTGAGAGGAACCACCAGGTCGTTAAAGGCTGCAATGCAAACAAACGAAATAGTTACTCTTCAATTCAGTTGGAAACTAGGTTAGCATATTGGCTAATGTATGTCTTACCTGATGCACCGTGTTTTAATGCCCTGTTGGCAGCTATATGTAGCGCTGTGTCTCCTTTTCGGTCTCGAAAGAGGACGTCAGCACCTCCTTTGAGCAGCAGACGCACCGCAGCGTCGTCCCCCAGGCTGCAGGCCAGCTGCAGCGGGCTCCTCTCTCGCTTCCCCCGGGAGAAATTGACATCCAAGTCCCGGTTTTTGCGGAGATACGACTTGAGTTTTAACAAGCGACCCTCCTCTACATACTTCCAAAGTTTTTTCTGTTTGTGGGACACCATGGCAATCGTCCGAGCATCGTTTATTCACACCATTTTTCTTTAAAATCAACAGGCCTCGGTATTGTTAGCATCTATGCTAACAGAGTCCTTCAATTAAATGAGTCCGACTTTTGCAGCACGGAAAGAACGGTTCCGGGATAACGTTAACTCGCAGTCAAGCGTTTCTCAAGTAAAATACGATATTATATGTATAGAGAGCGTATTCTAAAGTAAAGTCTAAAGGATCGCTTTACTTTTATAGCTTATAAATTATTATTATTTTTAGTTTCTAAAATCCTTCTGCTGAGTTGGTGTTGTGACTATTAAAAAAAACAACCAATAATGGAAGTTATATGTATATAGCTAAGTTATAAGTAACATTGTTTAACAATGAAGAATAATTAAGTAAATATTAATAATAATGATACAATCTCAATTGAATAACAACATATTAATAGTTTAATATAACACAGTCCGTTGGTAAAATATGTCACAGTATATTATTATTATTATTATTATTATGATGATGATTAATAAAAATGAGATAATTATTATCATTATTAATATTATTATTATACCACAATAACAACAAAAAATCGACGCTGTGTTTGCAGTGGCAATAAAAGTTTCTGATTCGACTTATTGAACGTAAGTAAAAGGGAAGTCGTGTCCTTTTGTTGTCACAAGGGGTCAGCATTGTTTCTAAATCAGCCACAACGGTTAACAAGTCATCGTTGACTCAGCATTGCAAATCATGTAGATTCGTCCAATCCAGTTATCACCTTCCCAAATTGAAAATATAAACATCAAAGTATTCATTTATTGCCTTTATTTAGGATTTTATGGGTGTTTTTAACCTCATTCTATAGTGATGAACTCTCCCCGTTTTCTCAAGACCTTCAACGTCTCGGCCTCCATTGAAAACACCACCTGTCAGGAAGCCGTCATGTCAAGAGGTCATGTGTGGGCTCCTGTGTGTCAGCACACCCGTCAGTTGTACTTTTACAGTCACAATTATTTTCACTCACATAACTGCGGCGGGTCTCTCAAATGCTATGTTTAATTGTCAGTTTGTGAAACTTCTTTGGCAAGTTTAGATTCTTCACTCTGGGATTTATTTGAATTTTGATTAAAGTTGGGTGTCCAGTGTCATAATCATTGGCCAACCCTCCCTATTAGGATTATAGCAAAACTCATACACATAAGTCGGTCAAAGTTCATCATAGGAAAGACATGCTAGCGTTTCTGGTGTCGAGGCATGAAAAGAAATGATGAATTTTAACGCCTTAATCAACTTAGTCGTTTTCTAAGAAGGGCCATAAAATCCACTCTTCCGTCAGTGAGAACGTTGCTCCATTAGTGATTATTCTTCACGGTTTCTTCTCCGAACAACCCATGACTTTATCTTCTTACCTGTGATGTTTCCATAAATGAGCGCAGCTGACCGCAGTTCTGCCGCAGCTCACAGGCATTCCATTTAGCAGCAGCAGAGAAGAGACATGAACGGGTACTTTGTGCTCGGAGATGATCCTCTTCCAGGCCCACGCAACATAAGATCCGGAGTCTCCCCAAGCTTGGGCGCTTCCACTCGGAAACGACGTGTCTTCCCTAACGATGGGCATCTTGTGTGAAAGCCTTTGAAATGCCAGTCCTCGCAGGAGACAGAAGGAGACGGAGAGTTTGTCACTTCAGGTGTCTCTTATTTCTCAGAGGAAAACTCCCTACAAGTAGAGGTTTTTAAGATCCTTTTGTTTGGAATGAAATTAAACAACACAAGTCGTTAATGAAATAATTGTCGGTGTTTGACTACAACATCACGATCGTAATCTTCCAGTGGATCTTGTACATTAACCTTTTCTTATCAGGTCGTACTCAGGTTTGGCAAAACTGAGAGCCCTAAAATTAGTGAGCCGTATCTTAAGGCAGGATTTCCCTGATCAGGAACCCTTGTCCACACGCCTGCCGGCACTTTTAGTCTTTCCTGCTTGGCCTGCTGACTTCTATCCTGTCCATGAGGTCCCTCATCCTCCGGAGACCTCGCTGGGGGAGTCGGACTCGGGCGGCAGGAAACTTCGGGTCCTCCAAGACGCTTCAGAGGTCACCTCCTCATCACACGGCTTTACACTCAAACCATGCTCACGGTCCAGTTGGCTGGCGTCAGTCCTACTCCACTATTGTTTGGGTGATAGAAGAAACGTGTGCAGACTTCCTTTTTGCCTATTTTTTCTCCCTGACCCGGTTCATTAGTTTGTGATTTATGACACGTGGAGGCACGCCTGAGATATACATTAGGTTCACACAATGGCCAGAGCTCTTCATCACCCATTGATATGACAATGACCTCTGACGGTTGAAACCCCCGCAGAAACTCCCCCACCAGCACACATTTGACCACCAGTGGAAGTGTGAACTCTATCACTCATGTCTCAGTTTTATCAACAACAAACTGCTCTTGTCTAAGACTTTCTTTTTTTAAATTTAATCTCAATATGAGGAAAATATATTACTGTATCACATGAGAGATCTTATTTATTCAACTTTTTAAAAAATGTCATTTTCAAGAAAAGCCTCAGTTTGATAATAAAAGAGAAGCATTATATTTTAGTAAGTAAGTAAGTAAGCAATTTTTATTTGTATAGCGCTTTTCCAGACCTTTTTTAGGAAAAATTAACACTCAATAAGTATATAAAATAATTATATATAATTCTAATAAATCAGGAATCTCTGAACATAACATTATATAGCTATATATCATAATGAAAACTAACATTATTTACTCAAAAACAAGTCAAACTCACAAGCACACTTACATTTAGATAATAATAGTAATCAAGGATAATTTCACCAATCAAGTCGTAATGTATTGAAACTGTATTTCAAATAAAAGGTTTTTCTAAAATGTCTATGCTTCAATATTGTTGTCATTTTCCAGCGAGTGTCTGGTTTTGCCGCAGGATTCCTTCGGGCGAGTCTCCAGAAACACACTGTTATTATCTTGGAATGAAAACATTTGTGCGATCACTTCAGAAGAGTCTGACAAACATGTGGCTCAAAGGCTCTGAACCGAGTACCAGATCATTTGTTCTGATGGCATGAAACCCCTTTTGTAACGTGACCACATCATTCGTGAAAAGACAGAAACCCTGAGAGTTAATGCAGATTTTGACCTTCATGTCGACAGGTGGAGTAGATCGTAACAAGAAAACTTGTAAAATCAACCCTCTCTGTACGAATGTGTATTTAACCATGTGTTGTTTTTATTATTACGTTCTTTGCGGTTGTGTTTCACTCACGCAGCAGTATAAGTGGTTTGGAATTATAATTTTAGATAACAGGATGTGTTGCTATTGGAAACATTTTTACTTCAAACTGAAAGTGTTGATAAGTTTTCTTCTGCACATTCAGGCCTTAAAAATATTCTGTGCTTAAAGGATAAGAACATTATCGCATGTTGATTTATGTTTTTTATCAGGTACTGCATGATTGACAGGTTGTCTGTCAGTTCAGCCATGTGCAGGATGCAAAGACCGCTTAAGAACCTCTCCTTGTACGGTATTACCTGTTGAACACAATAAGAATTTTGCTGAGAAGTTTAAGATCCATGACTCTGAGGAACTCCCTTGTCTGTCTTCTCACACAGGGTTTCAAACTTTCTAACTCTGTGGACCGACCCAGATCTGAACTTTGTATCATTTCATCACCTACTTTAAAGACTTTTTTTTTAATTTGAATCTCATCCGAGAAAATTTCAATTTTTTTCATGACAAATAAATTACAGTAATTGAATAAAGGCTCCAACAAATATTGCTAGCATCAATGCTTAACATGTTTTTAACATAAACTTGACAAGATAGCATCAGCTAAAGCTAAAATTGGCCAATAATGACGCTAAGCTAGCATTTACAAGATGTTTATTTATCTTAATACAAAATAAATCAAAGATAAATGACCTTTTAAGAATCTATTTTATTGAGTATTGTTTTGATTGTTTAAGCGCTTTGTGACCCTGGTCCAGAAAAGTGCTATACAAATATTACTTACTTACTTACTTACTTACTAGCAGCAAGTTTATCATCAATTTAACGGATAATAAACGGTGATTAGCTTGACCCTGATAGTTTAACTGCTCATAACTCAGTCTCTGTCTTTTACATTTATTAAAACTACACTCAAATCAAGACAGAAAATTAATACAAGTTGACATTTCATAAGTAAAATGTAGAAAGTAGTTTGTGTCTTGAGGTTTAAAGTTGAATAAAGTTGCTTGTGGTGGTTTTCATGATCACAAGTTTGGTTTACTTTGAACAATTGTGATTAAGTTAAAGTAGCAAAAAGTCATTTTGATTTTGCTTTTCAGGAATTGCTTATATATGACTAAGGGTTCAAGAATTTCCCAATATATTTTACACACTGAATTAGTGAATGAGTACTTAAAGTGCTGTGTTAGCAAGAATCATAACACACACACACATGCACAGACACACACTCAGTGGCACACCGTCTCCGTCTCTCATCTTTTTCTGTGCATGTTGGCGTCCTGTGAGCAGCCGCGGCAGATATGAAAGAGCTGAGGCGGCGTTGAAAGAGACGGAGTGAATGTCATGGCAGCTGCAGAACTTCTTTCTCTTCAAGTGACCACGAGAGTTTTTGGGGTTTCACCTGTCTTGAGTCCGGAGACACTGGACTCATTCCTTTTCTTTCAGCTAGTGCCGCGTACGCAGCTTTGGACCGAGTTTCCCGCAGCTTTACTATTCTAGAGAATTGACCTTTGATCGTTTCGATTGATCTACTTGAATCAATACATTTTGATGTAGAAATACTGGGGATTATGGGAAAGCAACACTAGAAACAAACTAAAAAAATTATGCTTTTATTTTAGAGAACTTGGTGGTAACAACCTTTTTTTGTAATTATTATTGATGAATTAAACAGACTTCAGCCTCTGTTTTTAAGTCTCTCTCCATAGCTTGTTGGATGTTGTTGTTTTCCCTCATAACAGGAAGCATCATCGCACATGACGGGCATTACAGGAAGAATCAGCAGTCCTGGATTAGCTCAATCCGTCTCCCTGCTGTTGCTAATCAGATTCTGTCGGAGCTCTTAAGAGAATCCAAAGTGATGATTCATTTAATCAACCGGTTGTCTTCAGACGCTTCGCAAACAAGACCAATGGTTTGCGCTCGCTCAAAACGCGGGAAGAGAGGGGAAACAGAAGTCCGACGTTGCATTTCCTGCAGACACACTTTGATTCTGAGCTGTGCTGGAACACAATGGGAGGCAGAATACCTCCCTTCAGAGCCCGCAACAGGAAGACGCACATTCACTGGACAGGAGAAAATACATTCCACGAAACAAACTATCACAAGAAAACTTTTTTTTTTCTTCAGAGATCGTTTTTTATTTTTTTGTAAAAAAAACAAAAAAACATGGTAATCGATGCAAGTTCACAAATATATCACGTGTCCGTCAAGGAACAAACGCATTCACACACAAATTCATTGGTTCACACACCATCACACGGACTGTCAAATCAGTCACCTTTTAATTGGGCCCCTGCAGCAGCAGCAGCCTGAAAACATTTGTCAGCTGCCATCTGTCTGTCTGTCTGGAGCTCAGACCCCCCCCTCCAACACCACCTCCACCCCACCACCACGTCTCTCCTTACAACTCTCTTATCAGACGCCGACACATCTTGACACCAGGCTGCGGTGCAGACGGAGCTGGAGGTCCTGATATCACACCTCAAGTGCTTTTACGAATGAAAACAAGGACAGCATGAGCGACACACAAGAGTTCTGGTCAAAGTCTTTCCACGGCCCACTCGCCGCTGGATGTTTGGTCCCTTGTTTTTAAGCTCTGAACTGCACTTGTGAAGGAAGTGGGGGGTGTGTGTGGTTGCACCCAGAAACCCACTAGCCTGAATGTCCAGTGAAACCCCAACATTAGTCCACCGAGGGAGAAGGGGTACCCCTGAAACTGTCACTGTTCACTCCCTGCATTGTCCGCCCAGAATCCTTCTGGAACCGTGGTGGAGCTTTCTACACTTTGGTAGCCAGAGATTGGGCTTCGGTCTTCTGCGAGGACAGCGAGCCGGCGGGGCTGGCGTGCAGAGACTTCTTGAGGTTGAGGAGGCAGAGGCACTGCGACCTGAAGCGCAGGTCGAAGAAGGCGTAGAGGAACGGGTTGAGGCAGGAGTTGACGTAGGCCAGGCAGGTGGCGTACGGGTGGGCCAGCAGCAGGAAGCGCAGGAAGTCGCAGGTGGCCGGGAACAAGTCCAGGTACGACAGGGCGTCCGCGCTCTTCACCACGTGGAAGGGGATCCAGCAGGCGGCGAACACCACCACCAGGGTGGTGATGATCTTGAGGAGCCTCCTCTTGCGCTGGTCCTCTTTCCGCAGGGTGTTGAAGTGGCGGGTGACGGTGCAGCCGATGAAGCCGTAGCACACCATCATGGCCAGGAAAGGCAGGAGGAAGCCCAGCGCCGACGAGGAGATGCTGAGGCCGGCGATCCAGATGCTCTCCTGCTCCTTGTTGGTCACCACCAGGCTGAAGTCCATCGCGCAGGACGTGCGGTTGCTGTTCAGGTCGTGCTTCGTCGTCCTGAAGACCAGGGTCGGCGCCGCCAGGACGACCGAGAGCAGCCACATGGCCGCCAGGGAGGCTCGGATGTGTCCCCTGGTCCTGATCTGGGTGCTGGACAGCGAGTGGACGATGGCCAGGTAGCGGTCGAAGCTCATGCAGGTGAGGCAGAAGACGCTGGCGTACATGTTGAGCAGGACCACGTAGCTGCTGATCTTGCACAGGGCCACCCCGAACGGCCAGTGGTAGCCCATGGCGGTGTAGACGGCCCACAGCGGCAGGGTGACCACGAAGGTGAGGTCGGCGAAGGCCAGGTTCCCGATGTAGACGTCGGCCGCTCGCCGCTTCCCTTGGGCCCGCCACACGGTGAAGATGACCACGCCGTTCCCGGAGAGGCCCAGGATGAAGATCAGCATGTAGAGAACCGGGATGACCGAGTAAGACGGCGTCCACTCCGAGTAGTCGCACATGGTGGAGTTCTCGCTCTCCTCGTAGTCGTAGTACTCGTAAGGACCATCGGTCGGCTCCATTTTCACTGCTTGTCAGTTGTTGCTTCGAGATAGTTCTTCACTGGCTGACAACACGCTGATGTCTGTTGCTACATGCAGGACTTGGCAGGCCTTTTATACCCCCTTCTGCCTTAAGCCCTCCCAGACCACCCCCCCTCCGACCCCACGACACACCTCCTCCCCGCTCTGACACACACACATTCATTGCAACTGAATATTACTATCTGCTGCACATTAACTCACATAAGTTACAAATAAAAACTTTGTAAAAAGATCTGACCAATATATCTAATAAAACTTTTGTTTACACAAATGAGTTTATTTTATTGAAGCTTTATTTTAACATCAGTTATATTTGGTTATTACTGTGAAAATTAAAATAAATGTTTTTTTTATTATATATATCTTAAGGAGTTTTTGGTCATGTTGTCATGCTGTTAATTAGAAATGCAATTATTTAAGAACAAAAAAAAAGATGATTAAAAAAAACAAGCTGCAGCAATGTTTGAAATGTATATATACGTTGTTTTTTTTAATTTTCCCAATGGAATTGCACTTTTAAATCAATATAACTTATTTAGATTAGAAGTTAATAATGAAATGTATAAAATAATGTCGCTATAATTATAAACAGTTTTGTTCGTCTAAGGAGATGAGATTTAATTGTTAATCTAAAATATTGACTTAAAAAATTGCTGACATAACTAATATAAAATTGTATAAAAAATATAAAATAATATATAAAATAATAACTTAACTAATATAAAATATATATATATATATATATATATATATATATATATATATATATATATATATATATATATATATATATATATATATATATATATATATATATATAAAGATGGATGCTATGAAATAGCACAAATAAAAACATATATACATTTACATGTACTTAGGAGACACTGACCATGATGGCAAAACTTTGATAACAGCAACTATTGTTTTATGTATGTTTTACCCAATAAGGAACATAAATATGATTAAAAAAAAACCCACTATTGGATAAAGATACAAATATCCAGTGTTGGAAAGTGAAAGTGCAACTAGACCAGGCAGAACAGACACGTCCGGACAGGACAGTTTCACCTTAATGGGCCATTTCAATTAATAGTGACAGTCGTTCAGTTTCTACTCAGATCTCACGAATTACAAATGGTCTCTTCCTATCCCTGCTGCTGGTCTGTATCTGTGAGACTGTACATGCACCGACATGTCGTGGCTCAGAACACAGACCAGATAAAAATGTGGTTTAGGTCATTACTAGTGACCAAGTTTGTTATGGATCGTTGAGGGGAAGAAGGAACTTTTTTGATGGAAGTTAATAAAGAAAAAGATAATACAGGTGAGTGACTTAAAAAAGGTGTTTTTTAATTTAAATTCTATGTAAAATGTAGCAGCTAGCTAGATCTGATGTGCTGAAAAAATGAAACTTTACTTTCAAATACTTTAATACTACGACATGTTTTCATCATTTTCGAACCAAATACCATTTCTGTGTCAGCAGCAACACTATTAGACATAAACTTAACATAAATAAAAACACTTTTATTCAGTTCCTCTGTCCCTGTCGTCATAACAAGAAACATTAATCCAGAATTGCTTAACCTCAGCAAAGGAGATTTAATATTTGTTAACAGGATAGTATGTTTCAAACATGTGTTAATGAAAGATATTTTTACATTAGATTGTTTTATTATTTATTTTAGTTGGTAAGATACCAATTACATAACATATACAGATATATAGTTGTATATATACTGTTACGATCTAGAGCTACGATACAACAAAGTTAAGTTTCATAGAGACTGAAGAAAGTAGCATTTCACGTAATAATTATCATATTTTAGGGGAAACAACAGGTTTGTTCATGATTGATTTAAACGTTCAATACAAAGCTTGAATGTTGCATAAGAAGTAAAAAAAAACCCAACGTTATTGAATTACTTTCTGGAAGCTGACTTCCTCTCTGTTGTTATTTTTTGTTATTGGGTCCAGGTGGGTCGCCTCATTCAGCCGGCAGCTCCGTCTCTCAGCAAAGAGCCAACAGTGGCGCCGAGGCCGCGACCTTTAGACAAAACTACTGTATCACTCATCGCTCGCCTCCTCCTCGCCATCTCTGACTTCCTCTCAACAGCGGGACTTGAGTGTGAAACTCTCGCTCGGACCAAAGAAGTTACTGTTTAAAGTTGACGAACACAAAATATTTCATGGAATTTTAGATACACGATGAAAATAGCTAATAATTGATTATTGTTTCACAGATGTTTATAGAAAATAATTCTGTTCCGGTTATAACTCATCATACTGCTTTTTAATTTCAATTAAATGTATAATAAGTTGAGATATGTGTGTATGTGGTATCATTTAAAAGAAATAAAAATCGACATTATTTAAAAATAATGTTAAAAAAAATGGAAAAAAACTCACTAAGTCCAAAAGGTTTTTTAAGCTGCTCTGTTTTGCTTAAAAAGTAAAAGCAATATTTTAAACGATTTTGACAAAATACAAATGCAATATGAATTCTGATTTATTCAAAAAGGCTTTTGTGTCTGTATTTAGTTCAGTGATATTTATTTTGGTGCTAAATCGTTTATATTTTCAATGTGTTTTTCCCCAGATAAATACTTCTATAGATGAAAATGAAGTGAAAAACATAAAAAAAAGCACCATAATGTGTGTTACTTTTTTTGTTAGAAGAGTATCGGTACACCTATATAAGAAGTTACACAATTCAAAAAGTGGGGGACACCCTGGAAAGCTCGCTCATTGAAAGACCCATCGAAAGCACACAAACACCTACAGGAAATCGAGTTGAATCAAGTAACTGTATTTTAACAGTCATATGGGAGGAAACCAGAGCACCTAAAGGAAACCCATACAAGAGAGAACATACCAGGTTTAAAGCTATCATTTCAATGAGCTTTAATCACAGCTTTCACCATGACTGAGGCTTGAACACACTTTTTCTCTGCACTTTTATACAGAATACAATTTATCTCTCATGTCTCCTGCTAAAATATCATCAAAGTACATTAACCTACTTTACCTCTGGGTATTTGTTTGTGTTTAACATCCATAAACCTTTGATTTGTTCTCAATAAACACATTTTTCTAAACCATATTTGCCGTAGAGAGTCAAACTAGATGAAATCTTCTGACATAATGCGAGAAGACGGTGAACTCACTGGTCGAACGCACTAACATCTGCTAACATGTACAAACTTGTGTCTCTGTGTTGCAGTTAACACGTCAACATGTGAAGCTTTTACTTCAAGTGCTGTGAGGCTGAACTCGTCCGGCAGATATTTGTAATTCCACCGGGAAAACTGACTCCCGTTTTTTTACATTTATGTTTCCATCTTCCAAGAGCGACAGCTTCCAACTCTGGTGTGTTCCTCCTCGTCATTGTCCACCTGTGTGTGCGTCGCCCCCTGCTTGTTGTTGTTGTGTGTGTGGCCTTGTTGTAAACCACACACCGTGACTTCTGCCGGACGCTTCCTGGGGTTTTTTGTTTTTTTTCCTAGCATGTTTTTCCCACCACAGAGACACCGGCCAACATCGTGTGCCCGGAGATGGTTTAGTAAGAGCCGAAGGGAAGGAAGAGTATTTAATGACGACGCTGACAAACATCAGGAGCTTCTCTGTATCTCCAGATCTACTCCACGAACTTGAGCTGTGTGAGGTGACACTCGCGGCACCAAAAGGGGCAGAAGGTGTGTGTTCTTGTTTAGGTGTGTGTGTGGGGGGGCTGACAGTTGTTTGATGTGTGTATTAAGCTGTCACACACACCACATGCCGACCCCCCCCCCGCACACCCCCACACTCCGCTGAGACAGCTGGAGACTCACATCATCATCTCTGTGACGTCACACCCGTGTCGAGGTATTCAGACCCGCGGGCGAATACTGATCCACTTACTCCTGCAATCACATCAACGCTCCTTTAATCGGCCGCATGCTGCCAGAACAAACGCCGGGCCAGGTCTGGGGGGAAACCCTCCACATTTGGGGGGCGAGGGGGACCCCCGTGTGCCTGCTGCACAGACGCTAGAGTGATTGACACCCGCTTGTCAGACGCCCCCCAAGTCCCGAGGACGGAGGTGACACCGGTTCTCTTCAGGAGAGGTTTTTTTTTTTTACAAGAATGAACGGAAGCGTGCGTCACTTTCAATGCGACATGTGGCGACGGTTCTGGGACGACGCGCTCGTATTGAATGAAGAAGACAGGAAGTGTTTGAAAAATGATCTATTTATAACTTGGTGGCGTCTGTCCGGTCCATTTAATGAGCGCTTAAAAAATATGTCCAAATCTATTCAAAGGGTTTTTAAAAAAGCTGAAGGAAGTGTTCACATTATAGATGTTTTAAAGTCATTTTAAAGTCATTTTTTTGTACCAAAAACATGATCGATTTCCACTGGGAAATACAGTAGTAAAGTGGTTTATTATTAAGCCCCAAACACTTTAAATAATAATACAATTCATATTAATTTCTCATTTCTTTGAGTGACATCACAGACGGCACATGTTAAACCTAACATGTTGCCTCAAATAAAAGGAAATGAATGTTTATGTTATTGTGTTATTGAATTAAAAAAGGAGGATATTTTGTAGAGAGTAAACATGTGTTGTCGAAAGAGAAGAATATAATGGGTGAACAAACAAAGACATAATTATGATACATTAATTATAGACAATTACAGATAATATACAATATTTTTGCCCACTGTGGAAAGATTTTTTAACTTTTGTGATTAAGTTTGTACACCCTTACAGGAGCCAAGGTCTGAAGAAGGCTCAAAGGAAATTTGAAAAAATGAAATGTTTTCAACGAGAAGGAACTTTATAGGTGAATGCTTATACTTGCTAGCTTAGCTCGTTGATAACAGTGCTAGCCGCAGTTATCATGAGGAAGAACATACCAGCTAATAAGAATGGTATCTTCGTATATTTTAAAGATTTTTAAGATACATTCTGTGACTCTTCAATGGATAAATAAAACCAAGTATTTCCAATATCATAATATTAAGGTAAAATTCAGGGCAGAAAAACATTGCAACATTAACAACTGCTCTTACGAGTTGGTATAAATTAATTGATCTAGACGTATCTTTTAATGTGTGTTAAGAAAAATATAAAAATTAGTATAAAAGACACTCAATTTCTGTTTAAATACCATATTTTTGGGGACTATGAGGAGCAACGGATTACAATGCAGTACATTAGGGTCAAAGTGACCCCGAGGCCCCCGAAAACAAATGTGTTTGTGGTATCCTTTCTGTCGTGTTAACAGAAGAGTTCATTTTCAATCCATTACAGAGAAACTTTCTCATATCCACACAATCAGACCCACAAACAATTACAAGTTTTTGTGCTCCGGGAGGAAACCGGAGTCCTCTTAGGAAGTCCTCCAAGTATAAAGTACCCCAGATCCAGGTTCACAATAGATGACAATGACCACCACAAGACATTTGTCTTCACGACTGACCTCGCGGCTCTCGCTCGTCCCAGTGATAGCGAGCGTCTGCGGGTCAGCTGACCGGGAGACTCTGTTGACACGAGTCTTCCTGCGTCCAAACTGTTGATGTTTCAGGTCCTCGCAGGAGACAAACAAGCAGTGTTTGTCCAACAGACGAGCACAAACAGAGGCGGGGAATCCCAGGGTTTCATGACAAGGTATAAATAGTTTGATTTGTACTCGAGGGTCAGGGAGAAAAAGGGGGGGGGGAGGGTGAGGAGGGGGAGAGACAGCAGGGAGAGGTCGGCTTGTCATTTTTAGAATCAGTGAGGTAACGACTCAGGATGTCGCCTTCGGTCTTAAGAATGGATCAACGTGACGGGGAATATGGAAGTATGTCAGAATATTGAATGGTTCAATTTACCATTTCAAATGTTGAAACTTTCTTTTTTTCCCCTCCTGAGCTTCTTGATCATGTGCTTCTACGTCGTCATGTGATCGACTGCGTGTCGCATGATTGGCCAATTGGCTCTTTTGGTATTGTCTGGTGGCACTATTAAACCAACATTTGTATATTGAATTTAAAAGGCAGCAAATTTGAAAATATTGAATTAAGAATAAATATTGTTTAAGTATTGGACTTAGAACATCATACTCTACGTGTCAAAATATAATTACTTCATTTCAAAATATTATAATTATTGAATTTGTTCATTTGAAAAAAAACAAAATGCAAAAAAATAACCTTGAAATGTTAAATTTAACAGTTCAATATTCTAAAGGCTCTGATTTACTTCCATAGAGAACCATATAAGATAAGTTTTAGATGTTTGATCCAGAACTTCTGTTACAAATCATCATAGTAATGAAGTTTGCCGTTCAATCCCAGGAAAAGCAACATTTTGACTTTTGTCAAATGAGCAAATGAGTGCAAAAACCTGATTGTTTACATCAATGTTTCGTGAGCTAAAATATACTTTTTTTCCCACTAAGGAATGTGGCAGAAAGCAGTCATAAGACAACCAGAACAAATAGCTTTGAAGTTACAAAGTTGATACTCAACTCTGAGGACGTTTTTTTCTACTCGTGAGGGTCACAAAGGTCAAGGGTCAAGCTGCCACACTGTGAATTATTCCAAGAGTATTGTGAGCGAAGGTTTTAAGTTTTATCCATCGCATGTAACACAAACTCTTTTATAGACCGTCACATCGCTCAGAACTTCACGGACGCAGCAAAACTTAAGTCGCTTTATTTCCCGTGCTCGCGCACGGACACGCACACACATATTCACCGAACACACTTTTCAATGTGACACTCGGCCACGACACACACACAATGAGCTATTGTAGCCGCAGAACATTGGTCGTCACGCCCAGATGCTTTTGTCATTAGATTGTATTGTAACTCAATATGAAGTCATTGCACACACACACACACATATACACACACACACACACACACACACACACACCCCCCCCCCCCCACACACACACACCTGCAAACTAAAGACATTAACAACAAGTTAATATTTGCAATACATTATTGTCATATATGGTTAAAGTTCAATAGTAGTATCAGTGCAATCACAGTATTTGTTGATTAAATTTAACATTTTTAATGTTAAACTATGAACTATTGAATCATTTAATTGAATCATTTGTTTATTGAAAGGTAGTTGTTTTTTTTAAAAACAATTAAATAAAGAAATAAAAGCCAAACTTGTTTAAAATGAATGATAAAGTTTGATTTTCTGATTTAAATTGTCAAAACCCTTATTTAAAAACATTGGTAGCCTTTTAAATATTTTACTTCAGTAGTTATATATTACATTTGAATAAGAATCACAAACTCTATGAGTAAAGCAAATTATTTTTTTGAATAAAACTGGAAAGACGTTAAATTAATTAAATGGAGGATAATAGATTCAACCTTTCAATATGGAAATTATTAAATCAAATTATTAAATATTAAATTATTATTGTTTCAAAAGATGCTTAAAAACAAAAACAAAAACATTTCAATAAAAAATGAAAATCAATGAAAAAAAATTAAATTAAACAATCAAACCATTGAATATTCTGATGGCACTGATATACTTCCCTAGTAATTGCATTTTTTACCTTCAACTCATGTGTTTCTCAAGCAATATAAATGAAAAAGTGTTTTGAAACGTTGAGACAAACATTAGGTAAAATATTGTCTGATGATTTAAGCAGAAGCAACAATTATTAAGACATTTTAATTGTCTTAACTTAGCTAAAAAATGACTTTTTAAAACTATATAAATGACAAAACCTTTCTTCATTTTTTTGCATGTTTTAATCTAAGCAATTCATATTTCCTGGTTCACAAACGGTTAATAAATGTCCAGATACAAACACTTATTCGACCTGTTTTTAATCTTATCTCTCATACAAAAATGTATCTCAACATTTCACACAACAAACTCCATTAAATCCTGTATTTTATTTAATGAGCCTGAACACACGGACAACATTCTCATTATCGTGTCGAACCAGACGCAGGTTCACAGGTCAAGTAATTACCAAAAGTCTCCAAACTAAATATTGATGTTTGTTTTTTTTCTTGCAGAAACAAAATGTCAATTTGTTTTGCTAACTTTGTTGATGTTTTGATGTCGTTGGCCCTATTTCTAGCTGATATGGCCTCCAGCTCCTCTATCAGTATCTCTCTGGCCCAGTTAAGTCAGTCCCGGTTTTTATCAGGGGCCCGGGGCCGCGCCTCACACACACACACACACACACACACACACACACTTGCAGCCCCCCCCCTCCTTCTGTGTATCCTCTGAGTCGCTGACTTCCTTGCCGGGGAAAAGATGGACGGAAGAGACGAGACAGCGGGGAAGTGACAAAACAATGGCAGGAAGTGGCTTCAGATCAATACTGATATGTGCAAAACACAACAACACACACGCTGCTAAAAAACACAGATAAACACAGGGTGCCGAGTGAGTCGCAAACCCACGGTGACCTGAGCGGACCCTTGCACTCATCGCTGATAAATCCTTGTTGAATTGATCCTGTTTTTAATGTGTCTGGTGTCATTTTTATAGAAGAGGTGAATTCATTTTCATCATCCTGTTACAGTCACAAGACACACCCCCTTTGAGCCAAAACAGATAAATAATTTGACTTTCTGGAACTCCTGTTGTGTTATCAGTTTTATCTTGATCTTTAAAATATATACTTTATTGAATATTGTTTTGATTGTTTAAGCGCTTTTTGACCCTGGTCTGGAAAAGTGCTATACAAATAAAAATTACTTACTTACTTACTTACTTAACTTTACATTGGAAACTATGGGTTTGTTATGTATCTAGAAATATCCCATAAATTTAGATCATAATCAAGAGCAACAAAATGTAATTTGCTTACAACGTTAACAACTAGAGTAAATTGTAAAACTCAATCACGCAATGGGCTGTAATCTTTAAACAGTTTAAAGAGTTGCAGGCTGAAAAATATGCCAAACTTTTCATCTTAAGTAAATAAGTAAGTAAATAATATCTCAGACGATTCATCTTAATTATCTGTGTGTTCGTTTCCTTCAACTTCACTTCTACTCTTACAGGACGTGTCTCTATGATTGTTGAAATCCATAATCTCTGTCCTTAATCTTATTTTATTTATTTTAAAAACAATATCACCACGAACATGTATCTACTTTGATTTGAGCATATCATCTGACGGGCCACACAAAATGGCTTGGAAGGCCAGATTTGGCCCCAGAGTATAAAGTGGACACATGCAATAATCTATCCAGATTTTTTTTTTTAAATCACTAAACTCTTCATTACAGTTTAAAAAGTCATTTTATTTACAACAGTTCCTTTACTGATTACGTTTCATGAAGAACGGCCCGTGGGCCACATTGGCCCTTTGACAGTATTGATGCGGCCCTGAAGAGGTCAGACTAGAACATAGACATTTCTGCCCGACAGCGAAAAAGATTATTTTGTGTTTATTATTATTAACTAAATAAAACTTTCTTAATTTTTTTGTGTTCGATTTTTTCCCTTTTTTTTGTAACTTTTGTGAAAATGTCTCGCCCTCAAAATAAATGGAGAAAATATTGACATCATATTTAGTTTCTATTTCTATATTTCAGTGGCAGTTTCAGTTTTTTTTTATCATAGCTCTTCACTTCACTTCTGTGAAATGTAATCGCCCAACCCTGAGTTCAACTAAACTGACCCTATGTCATTACCAAAGAGAACAAATACATATTAATAAACTCATCATCATCTGTGATGTCACTTAAAGAAACAAAGCTTTTTTTCTTAAAGAGCCAAAACATGAGCGTCATGAGGGATATTTAAAACTGCATGGATTCTAAAAGAAAAAATTATACTTTTTTAAAAATAATTCCCAAGCTTCAAATAAAGCTTGCATCAAATATTTGTTGAAAGCGTTTTATTTTTAGTTATCGTGGTAGATGCTGAATCTATGTGGGAGTTTCCAAACACGGAAAAACAATCCGTTTTCTCAGTAACTATGACTAAAAAAGTATGGATTTCAATTAATTCTGACACATTTTTGAGGATTCAAAGAGAACACCGAGGTGTTAGTATTCAATAAATTCAAAATATTTCACGCCCATCTTGATACCAAATGTCTTGTAACCACTTTACTACAGTTGACGACGACCAAAAGTGCTTTAACTATTGCTCTTGTAAAAGCACGTGGGAAGTTGTGACTTTAACCGTCAGTTTACTTTCACAAGAGATGTTGTGCTTTTTTTTAAAGTCCACCCAAAAAAAAATAATCCAATTGTCAGGCCTTCTACTCCATGTATCATCGTAGTTTAAGAACGTTTAAGTTCAGAAAACCAAACATTCTTGTTGATAAAGACTTGTAACAATTGTAACTTAAACAATTTTCTGAAGGAGACCTCCTGAGAGATCAATAAAGTTCTACCTAACCTTGTGCTAGAGCAGTGGTCCTGTTACCGGTGCGAGAGGCGTTTGTCACCGGAGTACATTTCAAATATTTTCTCTGAAGTAACATTAGTCTGTGACACTTGACCCGTCAAGACTCTTGTTTCAGTCAAGATTACTCGAGAATAAACCAGTAAAAAAGTGAAAAAATGGCTGAAACACAAACCCAAAAAGGAGACCATGTAGTTACAGAGAAAGCAGTTGCTGGTTCAGCAATTCATACAGTTAAGGTAGTTGTTTTTTTGCCTGTGATGTTCATTTGTTTGTACTGTTTGTCTGTGAAAATAATGTCAACATCAAATCGGTTCCCTGTGTTCAAAAAAAAGGTGACGATGTTGAGCGTTCAGACATCAGGAAACGCTCGTATAAAAGTGAGTTGAACTGGTCAGTCTGACTTTATTTTAAAACGTTGAATCCTCCACATCTGAGGGGGTCCTTTAAAAGAAAAGTCTACAGTTCCACGGCAGCACTTGAGTCCCTGAATCCCACTCATGGAGGTGAGCTTCGTGACCCGAGTTGACTCGGGTTCATTCTACCTTCCCTACCGAGCTGAGTATTACAGTCGGTGTAAATCTGTGACAGTCCAGGATCAGAATGTGGCACGTGGACCATACAAGGTCCAGGATCTCTGCCGCGCTGAAGGGACACGTCAGACGGACACATTCTGGACCGGTCAGGAGGGAGCACGGCTCTCCAGCACAGATAAACAAATAACTGCGAGATCAAATGAAGACGTGAAGGAGCAGAAATAAGAACAATGGCACGTGCATGATTCGTGCACGTGAGACGAGGTGACGCTCTGCTGGGGTCACACAGGTTCTCACCATCTTTCCCTGCATGACGAATCATAACCAGAGTAGCCAGAGACACCGGTCGTGGTCAACGTGAGCAGCTACTGTTATCCTGAGGAAAACCATTAAAGAACCCACACACTTCCTGCTTCATGTCCATTGACGGAGCATCTGTACGACCTTCGACCTCGTCCACTGCATCCTGACACACACATGCACCGCTCAAGTATTTTTCCAAATCCTTTGGTCTTTAGAAGTAAGAGAGATTAACAGCAGACAAAGATGACGGTCAAACAATGATCTTCAACTTTCTTTTCCCGGTGACCAGAGTAAAGGCAAACATCAAGATTGTAACTGGATTATAAATTCTTACAAAAAGGAAGAATAAATAGGAAACAATGAAAATATTTATTGTTTGAATTTTTTGTATTTAATTATTCATATGCAAGTATACTCAGATTCGCCCTTGTTTTATCTCAGGGTCAAGGTGACCTGAAGGCCCGAAAACAAATGTGTTTAAGGGATACCACAAACTGATTACAAATAACCTTAACTTGCTTAATTACATTCGGGTCACCTTGACCCAGAGACAACACAAGCCTTAGAAAAGGAGCTCAAATAAAATAAATCAAAAGTTACAATAAATAATATTTGCTTACAAATAAATCAAATAAAAAAATATATTGATACTTTGTGAACAAACCAGAACTTGTTCTAACCATCTGCTGACAGATCTAGATTAATTATATGCATTTATTTATGTTTTTAAATTGATTTAATGTTACTTAATTAATTAAAATTAAAACATTATTTTTTCTTTTTTTAAATCCACTTTAATGTATAGGTCTCTTATTTAATGTTATTGTATTATTTTATTTTATTATTTCATTTTTATATAGCTACTTTAAAGTATGTGTCTCTTATTTAATTTAATTGAATGTTAATCAAATTAATGTATTAATAATTCAATGTAATTATTTTATATGACAACTTTTATGTTTAAGTCTCTTGTTTAATTAAATGAATTATTTCGCATAATTCTATTATTTCCCTTTTATATACATGTCTTTTATTTTGTTTAAGTAATTAAATTGTTTTATATTGTTTCATTTTTTATATGCCAACGTTAATGTACGAGCTTCTTGTTTTATTTAATTTTATTGTGATTTTTTAATCTCATTTAATCGTGATTTTATTCATTCTACACTGTCAACAGAAGTACAAATGGATGAATAAATTAGATTTAAATTAAAAAGAATATATAAGACAAAAAGATAAAAGTAAAATATGATATATGCACATTATTATTGAAAATTATTGTTGAAAATGAAACTATCCACAACTGATTGTAGCTAATTGTGTTTATCTCACACTAGACTCTTCCTAACGTTTCACAACAAAATTGATGGATCAGTTAAAGTTTCAGAGAATTAATCACATTCTGACTCTTTGCTCTTTTATTGCGAGAGTGACTATCGCCGCCGCTAAAGATTTTCAGTTTGGAGGCTCCGACCTCTGGCCCGTCTAATCCTGCCGGGGGCTGATTGGGGGCGACAGGCAGACCCTCAGTCCTTGTTACCAAAAAGCTTTAGTGGAGCTCAACAATAATCTTCCAGACGCTTCACACATATGGCTCTGTGAGATCATCCGCCCACTGAACCCCCCCAACCCCCCTGTAAACAAGTCCGGCGTATAAACACACATCACATGTGGGGTTTTGACTTACACACACACACCTGTGGAAGATTTAAAATAGCAGCTCTTCTCCTGCCAAGATATGAGATATCGATGCGTATCTGCTGCCTCGTCAGATGCTTCCACAATCACTGCTGCGATGCATTGAAAGAGGAATGAAGGCCTGGGACATTAGCTGAAGAGATCTGAGGGTTTGCTGAGTCAGCAGCTATAAACTCCTTCCCTTCACACACATCAGAGTTTAGACTTCAGTGGGAATGATGAGCCAACAATAACCGCTCGTCTGCATGCCGTCAATGCTGGTTATAAAGTTATTTGCAGCTCAAAAATGTACCGTCGTCTGAGTATATTTAACTCATAATACATCACAATGATCACCAGGTCAGAAGAAAAGCTCTGAACACTCGAATATACTTCTTTTATGAGTTATTCTGCCGCTGCTGTGGACACTTGGAGAGGGAAAGATGAGGCTGACTGGTTATGCCAGAAGGAAAATGAATATTCCACAGCAAGGCCTGGACTTTTACTGTGTGAGGGCACTTGAGGACTTCGACTCTAACTTAAAAAATTCCACAAGAAAGAATGAACAACATCACAAGTTTATATATATTTAAACATTATTTTTATTTCATGATTACATTTTTTAAATGATTTTTGTATTTAAAAAAATGATGTTTCATGAAGAATAGATTAAACCATTGTGATATAATACAATGAATAAAGAATCACATGTGGTCTCTGAAATAATGTAGCAGTATATGAAACATTGCATTGTGGGATTTAGAATATATTTAGAATGTATATATATTGAGATTAAGAATATATTCATGAAGAACTTTATTACCAAATAAATTATAAAAAAAAGAAAGGGGGAGGAGAGAAGAGACTACATCCAGGAGGATTATGACAAAAAGGAGCTGAAATTCTGGAATTCATCCTTAATTCATACGTATAAAATATGGTATATATTTCATAGAAATTGGAACTTTCTGAATTTTCATGACAGGTTTTGCCTCTCACAATTAACAAAATGATCAGACGTTCTGTCTGTAATATATATGGTTTAAATGTGACATTAATTATTAATTAATTGAGTATCTGTATTTTCATGAGGTTCTTCTTCTCTCCTTGAACCACCTTTCCCTTGACCTCATGGAGTGGCTCCTAAAAACCTTCACTGCAAGGTCAGTAGTCTACATGATCCAAGATATATTGTCGTTATGTCATATGTTGTCATTTTTTAATAGAATGAAACAATATATGAATCTTTATCTTTGTAAAGGACATGTTGAAAACATGTTTTAGTTTGACTTTGTGCTTGTGAAACACGAATCTGGACTCACTTCCAGTCTTGTGTGCGACACGACCAGCAGATGGTCCACAGAACGAGAGCTGAAATCTTACCTGCTGCCCTGGAGTCACTCGGGTTGGTGTCGAGGTGGACGGTCAGCTGGTCAGCTGGTCTTAGATGATCCACACCTGCTGTCACACTTGCAGCAGCAGCACCAGACGGTGATGAAGAACTGCAGAGATAATCGACATCATCGTCTTATTAAATCTTATCTCACGACACGTCAGGTTCAATATACAAAAGTATAAACGACTGACACCAACTTTCTTAAAACATTTTTATACATTTTATAGTTGAAATTATCAGCTACACTTGTGTCAAGCTATATTTAAACATCTATTATACATACATAGATGGATATATATACACACAACAACTTGCTGCAAAAGTGCTACTTAAGTACATACTATGTTGATCACTTTTTAAAGACCTCAGTTCAGGGGGTATGTCTGGGTCACGTCTTCTTTGCTACAGATTAGCCACAAAGCAGTCTCCCATTACACCCACTTTAATCTGGGAGGGGGAGCAGCAGCTCGGGGGGGAGACCTGCGGGGGTTAATTGTGGAGAAAGAGGGTGAAGCAGTGTATGATACTGCTGACGGATAGTGAGGGGATGTGCAGAAGGATTTTCTTCTTTATGTTTGTAGTCAATGGTAGGGTGAATGGCGAACAATATCATATACACACTAAACAGTAGAATAGTGACTAAGAATTTGACACGTTTCAATTTTAATCTTCTGCCCCTGCTGGTTGACACAAGTATTGCATCAAAGATAAGCGACACATCAGAAACTTTTATTACCAGCGTTGTAAACACAACATAGGATTTTTTTTTGAGGTGGCAGTACATAATAAAATAATTGAACAAGATAAATAAATCAATGTATTTGATTTCAAAATACCAATGAAGCTGTTCAATTTCTTCAAGGACGTTTCTATAAATTAAGACAAAAAGAAAATGAACAAACACTTTCCTGAAATTGGGAATTTTTTTATCAAACCTGTAAGGATTAAAAAGAAAGAGGGAAGTGATTATATCAGTGCAAATATTTGGTTGTAAATGTGAGAGAAGTATTGTGTTGTGAGTCAAACAAAAGGTAGCAACAAAAAAGGAGCAGTCAGAGTTCAACATTTTTTTTTGTTTATTTACAATTTAAAGAGCTTATCTCACAGTTCCACGAGAAGTCCCTTTCCAAGGACACGTCAGGGACTCTTCTGGACAAAAATCTCAGTATGTGTTTCTCCACCTTCGTGATTCACACAGGAAGAGAAGAAGCTCTACTACGAGTCCCAAGAGGTTGTTCCTGCCAGACTCGGTCCATGAAATAAGGCACTAGTGTAAAGACGATCAGATGATCCAGGCGTCGGGTTCTTCTCTACAACGTTCGCTCGCCTCCATGTCGTCGCCAGGTTTGTTAGATAACTCGGGAGTTCACCTCTTGGCGTTCGTACTCCTGCAGCTGAGGTCAGTGCAGGAAGAAGCGTCCATGAAAAGCAGGAGATTCTATTCATCGGGAGCCTGCTTCGGGATCTTTGGATGCCGTTGCTCCATTTGACATGCAAATGCCTAAAAGAGCTGAAAGACCCGGAGAAACAGGTGTCTGAGGAAGTGGGGGGCGCCGAGTGATAACACAGGGAGTATTATTGGACTTTTCTCTTGGTCGCTCTGTGTGGCATTTTTCACCCTTTTCTTTGTTCAATGTTGAAACGTTATTTCTTTTTTGATTTGTGGTTCAGAAAACGTGGGAAAGAATCAGCTGTATTAAAGTGAAGTGACCACAAACAGGCATTAAAACGGTCAAAATTAAGATTTGTGGATTATTAAAGATAAACAATCTGGATTATAAATGCTTTAAAACGATTCCTACATAAATTATTGTACAACGATGAGTAATCTCATATACTGATTTCGAATATATTTTGCCACTTTCGTAAAATGATTTCCTGGAGGCAAAAAAAATGTTGGATTGTATTTTAAATGCATTTAAAGCACACTAAAATGTACTGCAGTAGTTTTGTTTTAAATAAGATAAACTGAAATAACTGTTATATTTCTTTAGTTAAACAGATTTCCATGTTTTACTTTTGTGTCAGAAAAGTCACATTACAGGTCACTAAAATATCCCTTTTAACATGATAATATAAAAACGTGTTGTCCATCAAAAGTCAACAGGATTCAGTAGTTTTATTTAAAAACAACTTTACAAAGATTTGACTCAATCATTAGACTCATAGTTCGACCTGAAGAGGCTCAGTGGCGCCATCTTGTGTGCAAACAACTAAATCAAATGCCAAACTGGATCCTTTACTGAAACATAAACATGATACAAACATAAAGAAGCATCACTATAGTGTTAAAAAAAACGAACAGAAAATGGGATTAATCTCATGTACAGTGACATTAATCACAAAAATAGTTTACAGAGATCGATTGGTGGATTGATTGATTGATCTTATTTTCCCTTCTATCTATAAATATTGAGCTAAATATGCACACTAACAAAAAGCTTTGCAAATTTCCCTTCAACATTCTGTCACTTCATTTCCAGTTCAAAGATTTCAACAAAAAAAAAAAAAAAACTTAGTGCCAAACCATTATGATCACTTTGTCACGTGTGTTGCAGCTCGAGGAGAAACTATTGGTCTAGTTCTCTAGAACTAGCAAAGACTTTCCATTTCTCCTTCAACAGACCGATTATTGTTCTTCCCTGTCCAACATCACATGTGACCAGGATCACATTTGACTCTCAAATATGTTCATATCACCTTTTTTTCACTCCTAAAATGCTGGACTTCAAAAGCAAAAAAGATTGAAGTAACAAATGGTCAAATCTGACCCTAATGTTATGAAGCATCTAAAAATATAATAATAAACTCTCCAAAAGGGTAAATATAAAATGTTCCTGAATACAAAAAATGATTGTGCTTTAGGATACAAATCATATAAATATAATCTTTGGCTTACTTCTTTTTTATGAACACACATGTCGATTTATAAATCAATAGCAGTTTCTATGGCTTTTAAATCCTTCATTGAAAATCATCTAGTTTGTCTCACGCAAGGAAATACTGTTCGTATTGGCAGGTGAGAGGCTTTTATAAAAAATAAAACAGTAGTTTGAAGTCTATTTGAAGTTAACATCTGATTCTTATATTATGTAAATTCTTAGTGTTAATCACCAGAAGTCTAAATGAATTTATATAAACATAATTAACTACAGAGGCTATTCTTGTTATTCTTCCTCATCACCTCCTGATTTTTTTAGATAAATGATTTGTCTTCCATTTTCAGTAGTTTGTTTCATACAAGTTTGTCTTTTCTCTCACACAACACTATTGCACTGGAGTTCAAAGTGACCTGGGAAGACTGTGGTGAGGGGGTGCGTGACACTTACCCTCCTACAGGTAGGTGTCATGCTCTGTACTGCTCAGACTTTCTTTAGATCCCTGAACTGAGGTGTTCTGGAGAAGAGGTGAGGGGTCGGTGGGAGGAGGGTGAAGACCATCTGTCTTCTGGGGCGGCTGGATGGTTTGTTTCTGGCGCTTCTCTCTGGCCTTTCTCCTGCTTTTGGACTCCTCGGGCGGGACGCCGCCGGTCACATGAGTGAGGTGCGACTCCACGATGATGGTAGGCAGCTCCCTCAGGTCCTGCCTGCTGTGAGGCTCGGCCGCGATCACCGCTTTGGCCCCGTGCATCCTGGCCGGAGACTTGCAGCGAAGCTCCCCGTGAGTCTCTTTCCAGCGTCGCAGCTGGGCCTGGTGTTCCTTCTCGATGTCCCGCTCGGACACCTTCAGCTCCGTCACCTGGTCCACAGAACTCAAGTGTGAGCGGCAACTTAAGAGACACAGGAGCTGCTGCTGCTGCTCACCTCGTGCACCAAGAAGCTCTCCTGCATGTACTGTGCTGGAATCGCTCGGAGGTGCTCCATTGTTTCATAGAGGCCTGGGAGGGACTTGACCTTCTCCTGAGATCCCAGCAGGCACTTCAGGAGAACCAGGCCCACTCTGAAGATGATCTTCACGCCTGAGAAGTACAACGGATCATCCATGTTCCATGAGTGGTTCATGATCACCTGTAGATTATCACAACTGAAACTACTCTTTGATTAAGAAACTTAAAAACTACTTTAAGGATGGACTAGAAATGTCTCTAAGCTCCATCTCAATTAACTTTCTTTTATTTGTCATGTTATAAAAATGGTTGCTTTAGCGTCATCGCCAATTACTTTCTTTCCATCGCTTGTGATTCTAAAAAATACAACTTGTTTTAGCATTTTTATTATTATGATTTAAAACTATATAATGCTGGATGATCATGTTAATATATAGGATGAATGGATAAGTGGCTCAGGGTGGTTTGATTTTTGTTGTGCCGTAAAAATATATTTAACAGACTTCTGTTTGAAATATCCGCTGCTTAAAGAGATTTTTCAACCATGGATAATGGTGTACTTTAAAAGAAGCATGCAGATAATACATTTCATGAATTATTGTACTTGAATTAACTGTTGAAAAGACCTTAATAAGAAAATATAATACAACAAACTACATCCAGATCACAGAGGCAGCAAACACATAAACGAGGCCCAGTCATTCCTCCGACCCAGACCTGCGCAAAGTACAGCCTTGGGGCCAAGAACGGCCCTTTGACTATATATGGAGCCCTTAAAACTGATCTGTAGACAGCTGACAATTTCAGTATATCATTAAAGGACCTGGAATCTGTTTTGAGAAGAATAGCAAGTAATTTTAAGACTCTTTCAAGGAGTCTATAAATATGTTTAAATTGATAGTTTGTACTTTATTCGTGCAGTTCTAACTCATCTGGAAACCACTGATATCCGTTTACCTTCACATAGAAACAGGTCCCAGACGCGCAGCACAGACGACCAGGGCAAGGTGCGGGAGAAAGCACACATGAACCACTCCGTCATGTACAAAATGGGCTCCAGCTTGTGCTGCTTGAGGTGACGGTGAGCAACGGGAGAAACGCGTTTCAAGAGAGCGTACAGGATCTCGCCATCCAACTGGATCGCCTCCTATAGCAAGTCCACAGAACACTCAGTTAAAGAACGAAAAGGGAAATGATTATACTTTATGGTATTAAGCTCTGACTGGTAATCATTTATCCTGCAGCTTCACAATAAGCTAGTCTGTCATGAGGTTCATTCACTTTAAAATAAATAAGTGAGTTCCTGTTTTTATTTTGTATTATTTAACAAGACAAAACTAACGGAATAAAACTATTTAGATTCAAACCCAACATTGATTTGTCTGTACACGTTGCAAAATATCTGAAACTCATCATCTTTTATGGACAACAAGATGGTAAAAGTGCTTCAAAAATAAAGACCTACTGTAAAAGTAACTGGAAAGTAACAGCTGCAGGATCAATATAAAAGCAGGAACCAAGAGACTTCTCGAGTCACGTGAAAGGAATTATTGTCAGTAAAGTTTAGACAGTATGGGAAGTGAAATCATGAACACAAAGGTGAAAAGATGAACTACTTCAACAGCACAAAGATAAAATCTTCCCCAAGAGAATTTACAAGATTAATAGTTCATTGAAAAACACTCATAATGTCATAACGTCCGTCGGCAGGTTTGTGATATAGATAATAACTGATAAGCCGACTATAAGGAATCTTTCAGCTTTTACCCCACGTGCTTAAGTTAATGTTTTCCAGCTTCTCTGACTTGTTATTGTTTTAGTTCTGACCCTTACCAGTCCACTGCTGTAGTATCCAGGCAGGTACTTCTCACAGATCTGGACGAGCACCCAAAAAGCATCCTGGAGAGAAAAATGAGAATCACACATTTGAAAAAAGTATTGAATCACATGACTTCAGTGTATGTTTGTGCTTTACCTCAGCGGGCATGTGCATGAGAAGTACAGCAGCGATCGGTGCCTGGGCTTGACAGTAGCCCTCCTCAGGTCGGTGGAGAGTGTAAGCCTTCAGGATACGGAACAAGTCTTGCTGCCTAAATACATTAAAAAATATACAACAGCTCAGAAAGCACAAATATTGAAGGCGAATACCACGTTCTAGGCTTCATTATAAGATATGACTCAACTATTATAATCTCACAAAACCGGTAAGAAAGTCAACAAAGTTAAGAGAACTTACCCATGACCTCCTCTTGCAGCAAACATTTCATGAAAAGGAAATTGTCTATGAAGGTCCCTCTCAATGATATCCACCCATTTTGGATCCCCTGGGTGGTCGACCAGTTCCTATAACACACAAAAGCAGGATTCCTTGTAGTTCCCCACATTTACAGAGAGTATGATGCAGAAGTAGACTTGAGTATAATCTATGATTTTTTTTATTGTTATCCGCAATAAAAAGTCGAAATATTAAGGAACTGTGCTGCTTATCACAAACATTAAAAGGAAACAAGGAAGAAGAAACATAATTACATTAGTCAGGGCTGGTATTTATAGTGGTTATATTCTAGGATTTGCATGTGAATAACATGAGATTCATGGTATTTAAAATAGTGTAATCAACTAGTCTGAAGGCAGGAAGAGGTACTTTCTGCTCTAGTAGTCTCTGTTAGTTAGCAACATACAATCTGAACTACTAAAAAAATATAATAATAATAATATAATTATCATTCAATTCATGTTGTGCTCTGATAAAAAAAAAACTTTTGTAATTAAAAAGGAGTTTGTTGACAGCCATAGTCAGAAGAGACCACCAGAGCTTTATTTTTTTTTAAACTAGGACACTGCAAATTATCTTTCCTGAGGCGAATTGAGCCCATTTGTCAAACTGATGATATTGACTAAAACACAGACACAGACAAACATCTGACCTGGAACTTGCCCCGGTTTTGCTCCCGTTTCACTTTGCCTCCGGTGAGGTACAGCCATGCTCGGCCACGCAAAGATGGAGGGATCCCCTTCTGACAGCGCTCTTTCACCTGATCATCCACACATTCATAAAACAGATGTTGAGCAATTACATTTAATATTTTCTTTTCACACACATTCTCATAACTTTGATAATAACAAATCAATACTATCAAATGTAAACGTTTCAGTGGGTGGTCCAAAGTATTAGAACAAGTTCCACCTTCTTGTGTTTTTTGGCCATCCACTTGTCCCAGCTGTTGAGCATCTCCAGCCATTTGGCCTCCCGATGTCTCAGCACTTCCGTGGGAACCTCTTCTGCTCTGTAGAGCAAAAGTGGTCAGATAATGAAAACTGCCGTCCATTGTACTTGCTTGGTCTAAAAACAGCAACAGGGCGTTTTTTGGCCCTTCATTATGACAGAAGGATCCCATCATCAGAAAAGGCTCATCATTTCCTCATTACCAAAGGAAGCGGAGCATCAGGCTGAACCGTGAAAGTCTTGTCATCCGTCGCCAAGAACAGAAAAACAGGAAGCGTTACAGGACCTTGTCCTAGTTTAGTTCCCTTCAGCTTTATAGAGAAAACATCTGTTTATATTTATTGCATAACTGCTCCAAAAAACACTGGAGCTTTTATATGTGTGTAGCTCAAAATTTGTGATTTTTATGTCACAGGAGAAGACGCATAACAAGTTTGTTTGAAATGTTTGTTATCATTCCTTGTGTTTATGATCATGGTTTTAAAAAAAAGGTTATCAGATGTACATTTAAAGGATAAAGAAAGGTATGCAGCAGCTATTTGAGAGGTAATATACACAGACACTTTTAATATTATATCTAAAGACAGTTAATTTAAGATCAGACTAAATGGAAACAGTCTGCTTTTGTAACTGGCTTCAACAGTGGGATAAAAGGTAAAGTTGATGTTTTCGGTAGTATTTTGTTTTTGTAACTTTTTTTTAAAGAAAACTATTGGAAAACAATGTCAGACAGTGATACCATAAACACATGTGTTTCGTTTGAATATATACAGTATATCTCACACTTAAGAGTTCATGGTCAACGTCTTCGTTTGGAAACGTTAAAAAAAGAATCCGATCCTCAAGAGAAAACTTACGAGACTTGCTGCTGAGCTCCACCAGTGAATCCATATTTATCCACCTGCGTCTCTCCGGCTGTTCCATTTCCGTTCACCTCGGGGTTGGAATCCACCGAACTTCCATTGCCTGTCATCTTCTCAGAGCTGCCCTGCAAGTCCAGTCCATTTCTCGACTCGGTTTTAGCCATTTAATCGACATTTATCGCCAGAGAAGCCGCCGGACTCTGTCACTTTCCCGGGCTAGCAAGGAACTAGCATTTAAGTTGCTATCGCTAACAACCTCCTTTTCTTCGTGGCTTCGGAAACATAATGAATGCCAAGCGAGGCTACAAATGAATTCCGATAGAATATTATTCCACTGCTAACATGATACACACAACGACTGTCAGCTGACTCGGATTATGTGCAGTCAGCAAGAATGTAGGTTAGCTAATGGCTATAAGGAAGAAGATAAACAAAACATCCGCGGCATCCTGTCACGCTCTGCTGCCACCTGCTGCTTGAGGATGGAAATGCAAGATAACTAAAACTTCCAATATTTTATAATATTACAAAATGTGAGTAATCTCACACGAACTATATTTTAAATTAAGAATATAATAATTAAAATAGACTTTACTGAGGACACGAAACAAGAACCAAACAGGATTTTTTTAATTTGGTGTCGATACATGTACAATAAAATAAGTGACCCCTGCATTAAAGCTGGAAAATACAAATTAATAACACTATTATATGAATGTTAAGAATAAATGAAATTAAAATAACTGTTTATTGTGTGTACTGGTTCCTTTAGTAATTCTAATGTATTATTTGAGACCCGTAACAGATGGTTTAGTGACTCAACTCTAATTTATTGAAAAATGTTATAATCAATCATGAAAAGTCAAAAGCTGTGGTATTATAGCTGGAGGTAGTCCTGGACAGAATAAGAAATGCAAGTGTAATTACCCAAGAAAATACATCTAACTAGATGCTGAACAGACAGTTACAGGTTTTTACAAAGCGACAGATTAGTACGAGTATCTCGCAACATTTTTTTTAATGCATTAAACAAACATTTTCCCTCCCAAGAACACCTTTTTATGCATACAAATATACGATTACATTTAATGAAAAATGCACCAAGCTGTTAGGGCCTGTCAACCATATACAAAAGTATATTTAATATACATTTTATGTATCATGTCTTTGGATGAGATTGCCAGCATTAATAATGAAACAAGGACACACAGTTATTATAAATACTAGATCTTTTATTTAAATATTGTACATATTTGAAAACATATATACATAAATTAGACCTGCTTTATTACACAGAAGACATAAATGTTTTTTCGTACACGCTGACAAACATCTCTGTTTTAAAACAGACAACCATTCCAGACAGGAGGCAGAAGCACCATTGAAAACTGCTTGACAGGAGAGGGAACAGTGACACACACATCGGACGCACACTGGACATCACGCACGACAAGCTTGCAATGACAGGAAGGCCTCTTGATTACAGGTCTGGCTATTAGTTAAGGCTGAAACCGTGCTCACCCTCGCTCTGCAAGTTGACAGCACCATTATTGTTCTCGCACACTCTCCTTCGGCATAAAGTCGCACCTCTTTCAAACAAACGCTCATTCAGAACCTCTACCCAAAACCGTTGTAGACACAGATGGAAAAAAATAATCGAAATTGCATTAACAAGTGGACGTATCATGCACAGCTTACAGGAACTACTCAAGAGAGCCACCTGCGTGTCAGAGACAAACGTTTGTGAAGTTCTTTGTGTTGTTGTATTTGCGCTGCCATGGCATGTGATCGTGTCTAGAATCCTGTGAAACTAGTTTGACCATGTCACAGACAATATTGGTCTCTCACAGCAGGGCCAACACCAGCCGGGCATGAACAAATAAATGGATTCCCTTCTTTGGTTCCAAGTTTGACAACAACAAAGTAAGAATATCACTAGCAGTGCTGTATGAAACATGTGACCATGCTGTTGATGTACACACGAAAACGATTTGGATGGATTGGATGAAAGGTGTTTAAACAAGTTTGCTGCCCGACATCTTTGATGTTCTAAATCCAGAACAGTGTTTACATGTGCTCTATACAATCATGGTGAAAGGTTCAAATTAAGCATGTACAGGCAGACATTAGAGGATTGAAGCAGCAGACAAATATAAAATAAAGAAAACGCAAACAAACTACTCACACACCCCCTGACTTGTGGCACGACAGCTTGATTTTTGTCAGCCATCACACAAACTTCACGCCGGCAAAGCGCACAAATCTCCCATTTGTAACTAGGTAACGTTAAAAATATAGATATTTCTCTGGCTTTAGATTCACACCTGACCTACCATTGCAGCTAAAGGCACCGTCAGACACGAGCGTGCGCTTTTGGGACACTGAAAAGACTCAACACCACACACACTCAAATACACATCGCACACCCAAACACACTCTAACTTGCTAGACGATCTCCGCCGAGCAGACTTGTTCATTTCGACCACGGAAGTGTAGGATCAACAGCCATCACTTCAAAGTAGACTTTTATATAAAAACTTATATTCATGGACACACGTGTACGCCTTTAAGAGTGGATGAAACCTTGCTTCAACGATGACAGCAAATGCAGCCTAGAGGCCAGGAAGTAGCTCAAAACGATAATGTATTTACAAGATGCGACCAAATCACAAGCACAGACCTCATGTGTGAACGCTCTGGTCAACATTCACATATTGGCTCAAATATTAAGTTAAAGTTCCTTTTTAACGCCCGTTCTCTTCTCACATAATCCCAAATAGAGGCGTTGGTAAATCTTTACCCATCCAACCTACTCAGTTTGTCCCTCATGCTCGTTGACCGAATCTTCCGCTACTTTCTCTCAGTGAAAACACCTCACTAGAGTTTTGGATCAGGATTATACGCGACAGTCCATTTTCAGATCCTTTATCCTGATTAACATGAACAACTCATAGCTGCCTGCTTCCCCTCACCGTCTCGAACATAAACCAAATGAGGAAGAACTCAAAATGTACATGGGAGAACTATGACCCACAGCGAGGAGTCCTCTTCGTGTAGAAGGACCTTTTCCCAGCAGCCCGCGGTGGATTAAAAATGGCTGCAACCGGGTCCGATTACAGTTGAAGTGATGACGGTCTTTCACAGGAACATGTTTAGTCTGTGTATTCAGCCACGATGGACAGCAGCACTGTGATGTCATCAGGCTTCCCACCTGAACAATAGAAAATAAATAATGTCATCATTTCGTAAAATAGTTATATGGATTCAAAATATCTGTGCAAGTTCTCATTCGTCCAGGTTGTGGTCAATTCAAGTACTTGACTCTAGTGTCTGTAAATTCAGACCACGAGTCTTGACGAAGTTGTAACTGATTACATTTGCTTTGATACCAGAATATGACCAAACATCTCGTTCTCAGTGATCGTCGGGATTTCATTGATCCTTTAGATGAGGACATAATGGGAATAAAAACAAAAAAAGGTCTACGTCTAATGATTACTGCCATCTAGCGGTCGGAAGTTTAATCGCAACACACAAAACAATTCCATGAATATCTGCATGCAAACATCAATATATATACGTCTGGCTTCTGTGTATACATTCTGGCTGGTTCTGTGGTTGAAGCTGGACTCACTGGTGACAGTTGCTGAGAGGAGATCACTGGACAAACTACTGTCCATCATGGATGATGACAGTCATCCTCTCAACACTGTCATCAGTGAGCAGAGAAGCAGATGGAGTGAACGAATGCTCCTTCCCAGGTGCAAAACAAATAGACTCAAGGACTCATTCATTCCTCGGGCTATTAAATTGTACAATTCTGAGTTCGGGGGCAGGAGTGGAGTGAAAGTACTATGACATTCTGTTCAATGTTTATCTTTGTATCCTTTGTCTTTGTTATTTACCTTTATCTTTAGACTTGGATTGTATCATCTTGTTCTTTCTCTTTATTCTTGTTCTTATTTTTATTTATTTTTTATGAAAAATTGCTGTATTTGCTGTGGCTAGTTGGAAAAAAATAATTTTCTACCTAACCTAACCTATATGTATAATCAATAATTCTTTATATCATTTTTTTTAAATAAAGGATCCATGACACAATTCGGTGAAGATTTAATCTATGAATTAAATGTAATAAAATAAAAAATAAAAAACCCTTTTCCAGTTAATGTAGATTACAAACAGTGTGACAAGTGTACTCACCTCTAACATTCAAGCCATTGTCACAAGCAAACTGTGCAAAAGGGGACATATAGTTTGGATCATATGCGAGGTTGTGCGCTTGCTTGGCAATACTCTGTGCCGTCTGCAGGACGCTGTCATAGTTCGTAGCCTGTAAATGAAAACAAATTATTTAATAAAGACCTAAATGTGGTTGTTAAAGTGTGAAGGTAAAAGGCGGCACCTTAAGTTTCTTGAGCTCCTGGAGGATCATGTAGTCTGGCATGTTGTCAAAGAGACCATCGGTTGCTGTCAGGATGATGTCACCCAGTTGCACGTCGAAAGAGGAGCTGTCAGCTGCTTCAGGGCTGCACGAGGGAAGAGCGTAAGATCGGTCACACGAGAAGCAGGAATTTTCCCTGCTGTGGTCAACACTTTCCGAATGGTTAGACGTCATTCAGACAAATCCAAAACAGGTCCAGGGTTGCTGCCTGGTGTCATTCTGAAGTCTCCCCTGGTCCATTAACCAAGGACCTTTAAACTTTTCCATCGTTAAAGCTTATTTTGGAGGACACTTTTATCCTTCTTAAAAATATCTCTGCAGACTAAGAATGTTTTTATGGCACGAGTAATAACCTTTAATAGAGACAAATTAATAAAGTTGATCTAATCTAATCCATCAGATAATAGCATGCATGTGTTCCTCCTAATCACATATTTGTTCCTTCCAACTAGTAAAAACATCACTTCAAACTGAGTCAAACCATGTTTTGTCAGACACTTGTTTAAGCAGGCATGAATGCTTCCCCTTACCTATCACTGAGAACAACGCCTTCTGCTCCGGGAGGTGCGATAGATAGCTGGAAGGGTGTGTTGAAATAGTGCTGCTGCTCGTCTGAGCGGTGGACCACTTCACCTTCCCGGACCACCAGGAAGCCAGAATCCCCGAGGTTGCATGCGTGCAGACGGTGACTACTTCGATCCAAGACCACAATGCAGGCGGTACTGCTTCCTAAAAAATATACACCACAAGTATTATTAAAGTAAAATTAAGCTTATATAAGGTTTTTACAGCAAAAAGAGCTCTGGGAGAGATGATATTTGCAGTCAACAGCTGTGCATGTAAAACAACAATGACTCAGTTGTGACATAAACTACTGATCTACATATTTTGATTTTACTTTAATCTATAACGCTCAACACTATTCTGTCCCATTCCTTACAGTTACAAGCCTTTCAAGTTAACAATATTTGCAAATGATGGAAAACATGCATTATTGATGTAAATGTTATTTAAGATAGGAGGTGTAAAGTGTTTAGAGTTCAGGTTCCATGTTGAGAACAACTCAACTGACAAGTATGCTTTAATGGTGACTGACTTTCTGCATGGAATTTGGAAGTGAAACCCAAAGTCTCAGAACGTGACTTTGGTCACAGGTTTAACACATACTTGTGTTTAAAAAAAAACCTCCAGGCAGTGTCACTTAAATTACATTCCTGACCTTTAGGGGTTGTGTTATGAAGCTAAATATTTACAATGCATGACAGAAAGGTCACTCACAGGCAAATAGCATTAAACCGTCATTCACTCTAGATGTTATGCAGACAAGTAATTTTAGATGGTCAGATATGTATTCCGAGTAGATCTACCCGTAAAGAACACATCAAATTTTTTGTTACACACAAATATATGTATGCGTGCATTGGAGCATAACATATTAATAAACAACCTACTTAGGATTTCCCAAAAAAATTAAAAAGATTTGAGAAACTCACTTCGGGTTTCAAAATAAGCTTCTTACTATACACCAACACTACTTACTATAGTTATAAAGACTTCCATGGACAATTGTAATTTGCTTTTGCGTCTGTATCCGTAAGAGTCAAGTAATAAAACTTTCCTATTCATTCTGTATATTGTTGACAGATTTTTTACCTGAACATATTTTATGGATACGGAAACTATTTAAATAAGTAATGATATTCATTTAACATGTGACTCATGGTTTTAAATACAATAAATAAACAACATCCCCCTTTGTCATAACAACAACATATTGAAATCACACCTCCAAGTAATATCCCCAGTTGAATAAATGCTGCAGCAAAGCTTGTACTTTAAGATGGCAGACATGACATTTTGATACATGTTTAAAGATGAGAGGCAGAGTGTGTGTGTGTGTGAGTGTCTTCCAATCACCTAAAAGTGGAACTTTGTTTTGTAAAAGTTCATAGTAGCCTGATGTCAGGATCCCCACTGGGTTACTAGGAGTGAAGCGTCCTTCCTTTACCAGGCGTTCACATGTTCTCATCAATGTTGCAGAGAACTGTGAGGGGTCCACGCCATAGTCACGCCAACCACCGACGCCATCTGCCACACCTGAGATCAACAAACAAAATCAGACATGTTGTTCAAATAAAAACACCTTCTAGGCAAGTGTTTTCAGTTCCCCTTGTTGTGGTTAACCATTTCAGTTTACATTATATATATATATATATATATATATATATATATATATATATATATATATATATATTACACTTACTTGCATTTTAAACAACTTTGGGTTATATATATATATATATATATACATAGAGCACTTTTCCAGACCAGGGTCACAAGGCGCTTTAACAATCAAAACAATACTCAATAAAATATATACGTAAAAGATCACAATAACACTGAGAAAAACACAGGAGTTACAGAAAATCAAAGAAAAGTCTGCACAAATAAAAATATCTTAAGAAGTAGTATCTTTAGTTGTATTCCTTATGAATGATATATACTTAATATAGTCTTGGAGATATTATTATGAAAACAAATCAATATTTTTAATTTATTACGGCAATTCCAAATATGGAACACGTTAAAAAATATATCAATGTTATTCTTTACTATTATTATTATTTTTAATCGACTTATAAACTTTAAATGCCCGGTGAGTTCGAGGGGTTCACTCCTTTGTGTACCTCACGTTTATACACACCCGACGTTACACGTGCGAGGGGCTTGTTGTGTTTACGCCACAAACGAAACCCCTAAAACGTGTGTGCGGGGGTACCCCCCTCCTTTTAACCCACCACGCATGTTCACATCATAAAACGAACAAACGAATACGTGTTTCTCCTTTTTTCGCTCGAATCCAGAATTATTCGAAGACAAAGCAATTACGTTGAAGCTAAAGCTAGTTAGCATTAGCATCATGGCTGCCTCCATGCTCAACCATTCTGACCTTTGTAAGACATTGCAGTTGTCGCTCAAAAATACATCAAATCGAACGATCGCAGAGTAAATACACACTTAAACATTCTCACAGTGGTAGAAAGTCGTGTAGATTTCGTTAAAGTGGTGTTTTCCCGTAAATAGGTGAAAGGTCACGCTGTGTTTTTTGTTCGCGTTGGAAATAAAACAGAGAAACAAACACGTGCTCGAGACGAAGATGCTTCAAACACAACATGTCACACTCGAGTGTGTTTTAAACGTGTTTTTCTGCGAGTATCGTTGAGGGAATATAGTGCTGAGGTGACGCGGGAGGTCAGCGCGGGTTCAGGGGAGTGAAGGTCACGACCACCATTACAAGCATTTTCATTGCAACATCTAAATATTTACCCAAGACGTCCGCGTTCTTGTGCTTGGCGATGAAGCAGGCGTCGTCCCCGTAACACATGCCCTTCTTCAGGATCCCTTTGCGAAAGTCTTTGCCGAAGCCATAACTGGCGCTGACCAGGCTGTAATCCCGACCGTCCGTCTGCGAGAGTCCACCCAGGACAGCCCTGGCTACCAGTCGGCCATAAGAAAGTACAGATAACATTCCCGGACTGGAGGCAGGAGAGTCTGGTTCTTGTCCCCCCTTGAGTCTCCCCTTTTTAATGTCGCTCTTTTCCGCCCATACGACAAAAAAAAAGAAGAAAATTCCTCCACAAAGTCGTTTCTGCCTTTGATTAAAATAAAAAACTCCACCATCCGCCAGTGAGTCTTTAAGTGAGACGGTGTGTGGAGGAGGTTGTTGTTCCGCCGCTGGGTTCTCTGGTCGCCGACATCTTGGCTGCGAGTGCCGACACAGAGCTGCGCGAGTACATACGGGGCTCTGGCAGGTTTACATCCCTGACGTCACGGATAGAGTGAGCGAGCCCCGTACGTACGACGAAAAGTACGCATGCGTCGTCAGCGGGCGTTTGCTTCGTCGTCCCGAGCGCAGATAGGTGGGTGGAGAAGACACGTCGTGAAACACATTAGACGTATATACAGTACATAGACTCCGCTTCGACTGTAGACGGGTGTGTATAAAGCGCCGCCATCTTGGTACAGTGTCATCATAGGCAGCGGCGCGTTAAAGGACACCTAATGTGCTGATTTAAGTGTCCCTTGAATGGTTCTAGGACCTCTATTGTAAGTAAGTAAGTAAGTCATTTTTATTTGAATAGCGCTTTTCCAGACCAGGGTCACAAAGCACTTAAACAATCAAAAAAATGTTCAATAAAGTATATATACTTTAAAGGTCAAGATAAAACTGAGAACAACACAGGAGTTCCAGAAAATCAAGGAAAAGCCTGAACAAATAAAAATGTCTTAAGATGTTTCTTGAAAGAGAATTTCTCACCCCTGGTCCTGAACCGTGTGTTTACTTCTTTTTTCACAAAACTCTAATTTAATAAAGATATTTATATTAGAAAATACGCTTAAGCCCCGCCCACTTAAAATGCGCTGTTTTAGCTGACAAGAAGTCTCGTCAAAGCAACCTCGCCCACTCTGCTCTGATTGGTCACAAAAACACGCGTTTCAAACTCGCCCCTGAAACTCCTGTTTTGTACATTACAAACTGAATAATAAAAATAAGGTTTGCTGCTTAATGTACACATTACAAAAGCAACTTAAGGCAGAAGTAACTCTCACCATGTTTACATACAGTAAATATTAATTTTGTTTCACAATTAATATGTAGATACTTAAGCGATTTAGGGCTTCTAGGGGAGGACACCTCCACCAGAGTGACGTCAGAATGTTTGGTCCGTTCAAATCATCATACAAGTAGCTATGATACAGGGTGCTTGGATAATAATAATAAAAATAATAATAATAATAATAATAATAATAATAATAATAATAATAATAATAATAATGTTGAGAGAATAAGTGAAGTTCTCGATGCCTGGACAGAGTGAAAAACAACAAAAAACTTGTTACTCGCGAGGGGAGACACTCAGACCGTAGAGACGCTCAAACAATCTCAGTGAATACCAACGATCTGTGTCTCCCTCACGCTTTTTATTTAGTTTCACAGCTACATCAGCCACAACCAGGCTGGAACAGGTTTACAGATACAAGAACGTTGATTAGAGAGGGCACACACGCTGGCGGGGGTTGACCTTCGGTTGGCAGGAGCAAGACAAGAACCATCTACGGTTTGTGGGTTAAACGTCATGGTATGTGGTTTCATCAGCCATGATGCACAAGTTTTATCAGTAATGATGTACAAGTTTTATCAGTCACGGGGCACCGATTTGTGAGGGACAAACATTCTGATCACTTAAATTCTTATAACAAATAATAATAAATATTCCTTCATTATACAACTATGGCTAGACCTTGGATAGTTCCTGGCCATAAAAGCTGTCGTTTGAAATAAATGTTCTGAAAAACAAGCCACCACAAAGTTGTTGACAAATAAGAACTGCTGTAATAAGAGGAATATACTCAAATGCAATAGAACTTCAAGCAATAAAGACCTGATTGTTTTCTGTGTTATTTTCGTTTTATTTATGTCTGTCTGTCTATCTAGCAAACAAACCCTGTTAAAATAGCTTGACACATGAGCGATTAATGATAAACACATCATTCCTCTATAGATGTAATGTACTGTAGGAGCCACTGTACCAAGATGGCCGCCCTGTTTACACACCGCTCTAGTGGGCGGCAGCAGTCGACGCGGCGTCTATGTATATATGTCTATGGTTATACATCAGTCTAGGATTACATTTAAATCTGTAGGAGACTCTTCTTGCTGTGTCTAAACAATGATATAATATAACGAGAATGACCAAACTTTCTCGTTATGACTCCTAAATAAAACCCACAGATATTTAAACCCATTTTATGAAAGTCATATTACATTCTCCAAAGCGACAGAAAAGAAAATAATTCACAATTTTGCTGAAATAAACTTATAAATAAACGTATAAATAAAGAATATTAATGCCCACCGACTGTGTTGTTCTCTATTGTGGGTTCTTAATAATAACACTTGCTTTGAAGGAAGTTACTTTATCAGGAGTATTAAGCAGCAGATTTAACACATCTTAGGCTTTTTATAGGATTACTATTGTTTTTTTTAAATGTTTTCATTTTCATACTCATTTCATTTTTTCCCCATTTAATTTCCATTACATTCCTTTTGCATTTGGTCTCCAAAACCTTTTCAATTTTAGAAATGTTATACTTTCCAAACCCAATACATTTATTTATCTTTATATTAAGATTTAATTTACTTATTTCAGTGTCCCGAGTTCTTTTTGGTTTCTCTTGGCAAATAAACTACGTTTTATCTTTCCAGAAATATAATAAATCTCAACAATTAATAATGAGAAACTGACTAATATTTTTACCAATTTGTGTTTCCATAATGTCATATACATAACCATCAAATTATTTCAGTATTTAAAATGATTTAGATTTCTTGATTAAATTTATTATGGTATTCAGAGACATGGGTCAATTTTCTTTACAAAATGACTTGCTAGAAGAGGGAATTCGATAAACGTGACCAGGGCGGTCGCACAAACAAAAAGATGATTCGATTAAGAATGGTGACGTCACGCGTCCTGTGTTTGAGGGAGGCGCAGTGTTACAAAACGAGCGCACCCCAGCGAGCCCGGGCCCAGTCTATAACGGGGCGAGGACAAGACGGACAATTGGAAAATAACAACGACACATAGACTTAAACCGCCGATCTAAGGTAAGACCGGAGTTTATCTACCTAAACATTTCCATTATAGTTAGTGTAGTTGAAAAGAAACATCAACGATCTATACATCGGAGCGTTTTTATCGCTTCACATGGACGAAGAACAGGTGGACGGTCAGCGACGTAACAGTGTTTTTGTCTGAACTAAAAACGCGTATTTTATCTCAATAAATAACGGATTAAACGAGGAATGTGTTATTCTATTGATTCTATGATATATGATGGGCTGGGTGAAAGATGCCCTCGCGCAAGATGGTCTCGAGTTGAAGGGCTGTAAATTAAATTAAATATATTTACCGAAGGATCTTCTTATAAAAAAATAAACAAATATATAGATATATAATATCTCTATAGATTTCTCAAAGGGAGGTACATTTCACCTCACCTTAAAGGAGCTAGAATTCTTTATTATCTGGTTTGTTATTTGGTTCAATATTTAATTGTTATGTTTTTCCCTTTACAAGAAAAAAAACTCGACTTATGTTTCACTGTCTATTAAGCTTTAAAATCAATGCTATCACTACCAAAAGGCAAATAAAATATTCATATTGTTTAGTTACTTTTCTGCTTGAGGCCATGGTTCCTGCAAAGGTTTGTGTGATGTCTGTGATGTCAAGACAATGTCCATGTTATGTTTTTAAACAGTAAATTAAACTTATTTATTATAATTCAAATAATAAGTGGACCAAGAGCATTTTGAATAAGTTCACTAGGTTCTAAATGTTAAAGCAGCTCTGGGTAGTTTTGGGTACCTTAATAGTTTTGTACCAAAATAACTTGTGATGACACATCAGCGTGATTTTTATTTACATTGTAGTTCTTGGGGATGGTGTGAACATGCTACATATGGCGCTGGTTGTGGTGGGGGTGTTATTTACAAAGCCGTCATAACGCATATCATATTTCATTATCAACAATCTGATTCATTACCTCAAAGATATCCATCCTTCATTAAACCAATGGAAGTCTGGAAATAAAAAATTCGTCCAACTGCTGAAACATGGCAACTTTTGCGAGGTTTAGCGAGTGCTCATGGGAAATGTATGAAGTCAGAACGGGTGCATAAGTCCCACATACCCGTGACATGTACTCTTATAATTCAGTTGCATTGATGTAACGACATATTCATACTCCTAATCCAGAAGGTACACATGCGTAATTGAAGACTTTTAGTCGTAGAAAAACAATAAAAAAAATGTTGGCTATATTTTCCAAGTGTACGAGTACAAGTTACTAAACACGACCTCTTGAATCTGCACGTGTGAGTCACAAATATTTTTGTACCACAGTCGCTGCTAAAATGGGTGCATATGTTCCACACACTCGTAGAATGTGATCTGTAGCCGTACTTCAAACATGCATACACATAACTATTTATTTGTACCCATAAAACAAGGCACACATGTGTAATTGAGGTCTTGTAGTCGTAGAATACTTAAAAAAATTACAGCTTTATTTTTTTAAGTTTACGTACGCTTGTTCTCAATCACAGCGAGAAGAAAAGACAACTGAGCATGTGCACAGTTTTGCAAATCTTCGATCGCCACTCTTACTTCTTCTTTCACCACTCCTACTTCTTCTTTCACCACTCCTACTTCTTCTTCCACCACTCCTACTTCTTCTTTCACCACTCTTACTTCTTCTTTCACCACTCCTACTTCTTCTTTCACCACTCAAGTCCTAAATTACACTTGTGTGCCTTGTGTTTTATGCGTAAAAATATGTAGTTATGTGTATGCAGATTTGAAGTATGGCTACAGATCACATGTTACGGGTAAGTGGGACTTATGCACCTGTTCTGACTTCATACACTGGCGTCGCCCGACTAAAAATCGCACAGAGCTGCTTTAAGGACAATGTCAAAATCACAGAAAAGTGAATGTACACAATCAGCTCTTGAATTAACATTGTTTACCATGTAACTTTTTTTTCTAGGACAATGATGGGGCGGTTTTGTATGGCAGCGATTGCCACCCTTCTTCTCCTGTCCCTCCTGAACATTGAAATCTCCCTGGCTAAAAGGAGTGGTGGGAGCAACACTCGGAGAACATCCAACACCGGCAGCAGGGGTGGAACCCAGTCCAAACCATCCAGCTCCAGTCCAGGGGGCTCCTCCAATCGAAAGCCCAACCCGTACCCTGCAGGTGGAAGTTACCCACATCCAGGAACGGGTAACACAAACCCTGGTGGATACCCTCGACAGAATCCAGGGAGTAACCCAGGTAGTTACCCAGGAAAGGTAAATAACCCAAATCAATATCCTGGTCGAGCCCAACCTGGTAGTCCAAACCAGAACCCTGCTGGAGGCTACCCTGCTGGAGGCAACCCTGCAGGAGGCTACCCTGCCGGAGGAAACCCTGCAGGAGGCTACCCTGCCGGAGGAAACCCTGCAGGAGGCTACCCTGCAAGAGGAAACCCTGCAGGAGGGTACCCTGCCGGAGGAAACCCTGCAGGAGGCTACCCTGCCGGAGGAAACCCTGCAGGAGGCTACCCTGCAAGAGGCTACCCTGCAGGAGGAAACCCTGCAGGAGGCTACCCTGCTGGAGGATACCCTGCAGGAGGAAACCCTGCAGGAGGCTACCCTGCCGGAGGCAATCCATACCCTGGGAGAGGGAATTATCCAAATCAGTATCCTGCTGGAGGATACCCGGCTGGAGGTGGGTATCCAGTCAGAGGTGGTAATACAGGTCAAGGATGGGGCTCACCTGGTGGATACCCTGCAGGCAATCCTGGTGGCTATCCCGGTGGATATCCCGGTGGAGGATATGGGGGTTATCCCAATTGGAACCCTAATAACAAGATTCTCAGTCCCCGTTTTGGTGGTGGAGGCACTGGAGGCTATGGACATGGGGGTTATGGAAGGGGAGGGTCCCCCTTTGCCCAGTCAGTACAGAATATGGGTTACCAGCCAAAGTCCACAGGTTTCGCCAAGAAAGCCTTAATGGCAGCAGGTGTCGGTGCCGTCGCTGGAATGGCGGTTGGTTATGGCCTCGGGCGTTTCCCAAGACCGCATTTCAGTTTCCGAAACCCAGAGGAAGAGCACTACTATAACAACTACATGTACCGTCGCTACGGCTCCAAATCCACTGATGAGAAAGATTACGGTCGAGACTACGCTTACCAGCCTCCACCCCGCTCCGAGCCTTATGACAAATACATGGACCGCTGCATGAACAGGACGGATCTTCTCAAAGATCAGGACAAGCAGAAGGATGACGACACTGTGAGCATCGAGGAGGTCGGATACCCCCAACTCATTGAGCAACTGAAAGCCCGAAAGTGTGTGGAGCTATACATGGTGTACTCGGAGAGCTTTCTAAAGCAGCGCAGTGCCCAGCAACAGTCACACCCAGCCACACCCTCGCGAAGCACCCCGCTAAGCTTTGGTGGAGTCCAGTTTTTCAGCACCGTACTTATGCTCCTTTCCAGCACGCTTCTGCTCCAGTAATGTCCTCAGGCTCTCGAGGAACCTCTCCTGCTTCAGTGCATGTCTTCATACATTAACACAGTTTAAAACACCTCAATGGTTAACATCCAAGTGTGAAAACTCAGCAGAACTCTGGTCCTATTTAGTCAATGTGTAATTTCTCTACCTTTGATAACAGATTAACAGCTGACGTATACTCATGAATACATTTCTTTGAGGCATAGGTAGGCTCAAAACATCAAGCTAAAACATTATTTGCACTTTTTATTATTAATGTAACTCCGCACATACATCTCCTTCATTATTTGCACTTTGTTTTAAACATGATTCTGCACTGAAACCTTTTATTTGTGTTCAAAACTGGATGTCACAATGTGGCTGCATAGAAGGAAGTTCAGGTATTTGGTGATGTTTTGAGCTGTTCTGTAAATGCTGTTTTTCGCTAGGCAGTTTTCTTATATTGGGGGGTTTAGATCTTCTGAGTCACTCCGTGTTTGGTTTGGATTCTATGGGAAAAAATGGAAAAGCGCAGATTGAGAAGGCATTCCAGAAGTAATTACACCTTCACTTGGGCATGGTTCTTTCTGTCTCATGAAGAGCTTGTGTAGAAGTTATTGAAGAAACTGTTTGCCCTCAACCGAAGTGAACGTAAACACACATTTAATACGATTCTGAGAATTTTGGTGACTGATTTAGCTGTGACTTGTATTTCCTGGTCTCTCTGGCTAAAGCTCTTGGAATAATTATTTAAACCCGATTACCCAATTTCCCCGAAGTAGATGGATTAATGAAGTCTAACTTATCTAGTAAAATCCAATTGAAAGATATTGGGAGTCCAGGCCAACACAAACAAATACATTTTCTGTAGATTCATTTAAAAAAAGACACCAAAAGAAGTGGATTAAGAGGGTTTTTTTCTGAATAGGAAAGGGGATGGAGTGTCTTGTCCAGACTGGAGGGGTTCAAGTATTTCGGAATCCTGCTCACGAGTGATGGAAAGATGGAACTTGGGATTTTAACATTAAAGAAAGGGAGAAAAGGCCAATGCAGTCTTTTATCTTTGTGCTATAATCTACAACTTTTATCTATGGTCCACAACCTTTTTCCAAAATGAAGCTTTTTCCTAGGGGTGTCTGGACTCTTCCTTTATGGGCATTCACACTAATCCGGATTGGGCAACCCCTGTTGCGCTGTTAAAAACAGTTGTTTCCAGTTAACAAAACAACACATTCGGCATCTAAAACTGAGGTGAATCTTGTGGGAGGTCGGCCTCAAGTTAGTTAGGAAGTCAAAATGGCAGATCAGAGGGCAACACTGCAGCCCCTCAGAACTTTCAAAGGTGCCCCTTAGCTCGCAGTATATCGCTTTAAATATCAGGAGTAACTCAAAGTAGAACTGCTGCTCCTTTGCCACCTTTGGGGTTCGTTCTTGGCTTTTGGACCTCAGGCCAGACCTAGGACATGTTGTAGAGACTATGTCTCTTGTTTAGTCTGGAAACACATTTGTAATTCCCTATAGGATGTTTCAGGGCCACTTTGCCTTCGAGACTAAGGCAGTGGAAGATGGATGGATGGAAAATGTGTTGATAAACGGATGCCTAGATTATCAGGTTTGAGAAACTGAATTGTAACTGGAACACCGGATGTGGTATGTAAATGGATTGTGTTTAATTTGAAATGGATCAGTGGCGTTAATGTGCTGGAAGTACACTGTGGGGATAATGTGTCCGGAACAGTCGTCACACTGAAACTAAAGTAAGCAAAAACGACTATAATTAGCCGTAAAAGAACACCTTTTATACCAAACTGTTAAGGATAGCCAGACTCGTGCTAACGTTCTGCCAAACAACTCACTTAGGATTCTCAGATAACAGGCTTTGTAAACAAAAGTTTTTGGCAGTTTTCTTTTCCGTGTATATGCTTCTGCCTCAGCCTTTCGTGATCTATCATTTTGTTTATGGTTTTGTGCACATGTTGTGATTTGTATCTTCTGTTCAGTTGAGTAACATTATATTCAGTTATTTAAATACTATACAGTGCAAATATTTACCATCTCATGGAGTACATTTCGTCTCTTTTTTTGTCATGTAGAAGTTTTTAGTAGTAAACAGGGTCACAATCATTGATTGTTGTTTGTGAAATGTCAAAGTAAGTGCACTTATCTTCTTCTATTGATTGTGTCATTGTTCAAGAAGCTCCTTGTTGGTTCTCCCTGCATGTGACAACTAACATACTGTAATACCATTTGTTTCCGTGCTATTAATAAACTCTCATAAAACCTTTCTTCTGTGTTTTTTTTTTTTAAATCCTGATTATACTAACTGTAATAAAATCCAGTGCAATATCCATCCATCCATCCATAAATCCATTCATCCATCCATCTGTCATTGCTACTAAGTGACTTTGAGCCATTTCTACAAACCCAGGAAAATGTTCTTTCTTTTCAGATAACTTCCATTCCATTGTAGTGTTTCTTTTCTTCGTTTTGAAGCTATCAAAAATGTAAAAATGGCTTTTTATAAATATATATATACTGTATATATATTAGGATAATATATATTATATGTTTGGAAGGATCAAAACGGACAATGACACTGAAATTACATGGTAATGAATATTATATAAAAGTGGATGCTATACTATGATAATATAGTAAAATAAATGCATGTTAATAAAGCACATTTAGAATCACATAGTGCTGAATTTAAACTAATAAAGTTAAACGTGACACACAAAAGTAAATCAAATCACACAACGAGAGAAAAACTAGAATTAAAAACAAATCATAGCAGCCGTCATCATATCAAAGCCTCTTTGTAAAAGCATAAAATAGCTTGAAACTAATTCATTTTTTGTTCAGACAGAATGAAATACTTAGCTTAGCTAACAATGCTAACTATGGTTCTGAGGTTAAATACACACCTAGTAAGACTTTTTTGAATTTTTATTTTTAATCATGAATTTATTATAATTGGTCAGATTATAATCTGAATTTTTAAATATCAAATTTTATAACAAAGTTGTAGTAATGATAATTGTTATATTAATAGTTAGGAGCATTTTTGAAGCATTAAAACATCGAATGTGTTGAAATAAATGTATGCAAGAGTCTTGTTTTTTGTATTTAATCCTACAACAATCCTACTCACAATAAATAAAATGGGTTATACGTGATGTGGTTATATAAATATATATATCAGGAGGTCATATGTGTTTTACATAATTTGATTTTAATGGATCCAGCTGCTCATCAGTTAAAATGAGTAAAACTTCAAGTGTTGAAGGAACCTTCTCTTTGTCTGCATCTTTTATTTGGTTTCCACTTTCACACAGAGAAACTTTCAGTGATTCCTTGACTAAACGTTCCTCATCCAGACGAGGCTGAGGAAGGGAAGGATGCTGGACAAGACGCCGCTGAAGACGGCGGGGTCGGCGGCGCTGAAGATGGATCTCCAGCGAGACCGGTTGTGCGACCCTTGATGTTCGTCGTAATACGGCGGAGGTTGTTTCTCGCTCTGAGGGTTCTTGTGACCTCTAGATCCGGGTTTGTGTCGGCCGAAGATGCCCAGTCCCAGCCCGGTGCCGGTGCCACCCAGAATGCCCGCGGCCCCCGCCCCGGCCAGCTTCGGCCCCTTCTTAGCGAAACCCAGACTCTCGGAGAACGAGGTCTTCTTCCCGTCACCTTTCTTGCCCCCTTTGGATCCACTGCTGGGTTTGCCCTGAGTGTACCAGGCCCCCGGGCACAGGGTGACCACCAGCAGCAGGCAGATCCACAGAGACAGCAGCTTCCTCATCATGAAGGGTTCTGAAAACAAAAACTGAACGTTGGACTCTGGGTCGGATGGGTCGGCCCGCCAACGTTCGGCATTCAGTCAAGATTTCACAAAAGCATCAGAGGACGCTCAGTGAACATCGGGGGTCACGTGATCCCCTTTACAATCGCAGCAGACATCCAGAATCATCCACAGCCAACGTGAGCAACCCAAACAAAAACTGTCATGGACGTATATCAGTGCCATTAGAACAATGAAAGGTTGTGTTGAACATTTCAAATGTGGAAAATCTGAATATTTATCACTGAAATGTTTGTTTGTTCAACCATTGAATTTACTTTTTTATTATTATTATTATTTAATTAAAACATTTCTTTATTGAAAGTCTGAATTGTATTTCAAAAGAATTGAATAAAATATTTGAATACTTTTTTTAATCATTTTTATTTCTTAAACAAAAAAATTCAAAAGTAAAATTTCTGAGTTGTATATTTTATGAATTATAGGCTTTTGAATTCAATACAGAAACGTTGTAGTTCCACCATTTTTTTATTGAATTTAATTTTTAATTATGGAAAAAGAAGGTCCAACTCCATGTGTAAAAAAAAAAATCACAAATTTCAGAAATATTAAATAAACTAATTATACGTTTAGTTTAGAAACTATTTAATTAAATATAAAATATCGAATGGCAAAAAAAACCCATTTCAATTCAAAAGAAAAGTTTCAACATTTGAAATGATAAATTCAACAATTCAATTTTCTGATGTCGCTGGTATACTTTTAAAGTTGTTGCGATAATTATGACTTCAATAATCACTGAAAAGAAAACCCACCATAAGAATTTGAGTTAAATTTAAACGCTCTTTACAATTTAAACCAACAAATTTAACCAACGAACTCAATATTTTAGAGAAACATATTCAACTGCTCAGATTGAACTTGATGTTCAGGTCCTAATGATTCAATTTGAACAGAAATGAATTCACCATTTTCACAAAAACGTGTAAATGTCAAATAATATCTATATTTAACATCTTTATAACCTATACGTCTTCACTCTCTTCACCATTTACTTGTTATTGTGTCAGCAACTCATATATTTGTCGTCTCGCTCGTCACTTTGCTCACCTGTGATGCTGTCGTTCTCCTCCACGTCCAGAACTTTGCTGACATTCCTGTTGATTTCACAACACACACACACACTCACTCACACACACATATGCAGCTAAGCTCCTCCCACAAACAAACCTGTCGTTGTCATTGGTCGATCATCAATAATATGGCACAGGTTGAATGATTTCTGCTGACAGTTGCTTGTCGGACGGCTGTGCTGGTGCGACCAATGATTCAGCTACTGTAAGCCTTTGTTGGTCAATCACAAATTAAAAAGTGGAATATCTTTTTTTAAATTCTGAAATTGAAAATGTTCTTTGCTGAGCTTAAGCGATGACATTATTTTAAGTATAAATGTTGAAAAAGGTTAAGTTAAATCTCAATGTTTCCAGATTTATTCTAATAATTCGAAAGTGAGTCACTTCTGATCTCGTCCTTCCAAATGCAAACCTGAGGATCTTCATCTTCTGACTCTGCTCCAGAGTCTCTTACATCACAGATCTTAACATGGTTCCTTCAACCATCTAGCTGCTACTCTGCTGTAACAAATCGCTCCGTCAGTTGTCTCCACCCTGCCTGCACTCTCTGCTTCACCTCCCTAGTGAATTCTATTTAAAAGGATACATATATATTATAAATACGTTTTAATGTGTAATAAAATGCAGCACTTTAATCTTCTCGGACCCCTCCACCTCCTCTCTTAAGCCCCTTGCTGCAGACCTCTCGTCTGAGACCCCTTCCCCTTCAGAGACCCTCGCTTCTACTCTAAAGCACCAATCTTTTTCTACTGATCTGATTGAAGCACAGGCCAAGTCTATTTCCATGGAGATACATTTGTGTATTCTAGATAGTAGGAGTTCTTTCACAAGAACTTTTAAATATTGCTTTCATTTTATTTGTAAGAAATTTGGATGTTTACATTTTGAATTTCACATCTTAAACTTTAAAAATATGGATTCATTTTTACTTTTATTCATATTTCAAACGTCATTTTCTTTATGTGTGTTCTTTAGGAAGATTGAACCTCTGGATTTAGCAGAGCTGATCCTCATCATCACTTCATGTTGAAAACATCTGTTAAAAATATAAATAAAAAATGTTTTACCTATAGAACGTTTTATTGTAGTTTGATTTTTTTTTATCACAATTTTCTTCAAACATCTGCTAAAATACAAATAAAAATAATAATAATTGTTTTTGTAAATAGTCAGCTGACATACAAGGAAATAAATATTTATATTACAATTACTTTTTTATTTCTACATTTTTAACCTATACACAGGTTTCTAGTATTTTGACTTTTTGATGATCTTTTTTGACTTCAAAAAATGCTTTTAAGAAAACAACGCTCCTTTTTTTTTTTTTATCGGATCACGTTTACTTGGTGAAAGTTTCCTCTACAATTATCTAAAAATACATTTTGTTTTTTTGCAAGTTAACGACCTCGTCACGTCTATCAAGTATCTTTCCATGAGTGGATGAAACATCTGGTTTATAAACATAAACCAGATGTTTCATCCACTCATGGAAAGATACTTGTTTACAAGATGCTAAATGTTCTCCTTGTCGCCATGACAACTAGTTAAAGATATTTTTAAACAAAATAATAGCTTCAACCAAACACTCAATTCACAGGCACTCCAGCCATGATTCATCTTCTATTCTGAGGAATTAAATGAAGAATTCTGAATGTTGTCCAGCACAGAAGAATATGAATCTTTCAAGAGTCTCAGTCTCTCAGCACATCCTGGCGCCGGCAGTTTCTATTTCCTGTCATGAGTTTACAGAAAGTCCTTCAGGGCACATTTGGGAACAATTGATGCTTTGAATTTATTGGACTTTGATAGAAAAAAGGATTCTTTATGGTCTGCCATGAATCTTGAAAACATGTTCATTTTTGGAACTTGCTCAAATGTTGTGCAATTATCAAGGACCTCTCAGTCCGAATGATGGATCGTCCATCATCTGACAAGAAAAACACTTTTAAAAGTCTGTCTGTCTGTCCGTCTATAAGAAAATAAATAATAATAATAACTCTTTTCCGTTAGATTAACCTTATACAGTTGCTGTGTGTAAAAAGTAGACTTTAAACTTTCTTTGATTGTCATTGCACAGAAGAACACAGCAGTGTTTAGTCAACGTAATTACGTTGCTTGGCAACCGTTGAAAAACACAGCAGAGTGAATGTATATATAAAAGTATAAATATAAATATGAATAAGTTAAAAATAGTGCAATATAGTATAAACAGAATGAATAAATAACATTTTAAATATTGCATAGAATTAATGTATATAAAAGTATAATGTAAATAAGTTAAAAATAGTGCAATATGGTATAAATAAAATAAATACATAATGTTTTAAATATTGCATACCTCAGTTATATTTCATTTAGCAGTCTGAGGGCCAGAGGGAAGAATCTGTTTCTGAATCTTTCTGTTCTGCAGTGGATGCTGCGGAACCTTCTGCTAGACGCCAGGAGAGAGAACAGTCCATAGAGGGGGTCGGACAGAATTATTTCGGCTCTGTTCAGGCAGAGTGGTGTCCCGATGATCTTCTCCGCGGTCCTCAACACTCTCTGCAGAGACTTCCAGTCGGAGGCCTCGCAGTTCCCTGACCAGATGGAGATGCTGCTGCTCAGTAGGCTCTCGATGGTCCCCCTGTAGAAGGTGGAGAGGATGGGAGAGGGAAGAGACACCTTTCTCATCCATCTCAGGAAGTGCAGGTGCTGCTGGGCTTTCTTCACCAGGGAGGTGGTGTGAAGTGTCCAGCTGAGATCCTCTGTGATGTGCACCCCTAGGAACTTTGTGCTGCTGACGGCCTCCACCGTTGTGCCTTTAGTCTTGTCGACGTCGACAGAAGCAGGTTAAGGAAGTCCAGCAGACAGTTGCACAGGGGGGTGTTGAGGCCCAAAGGGCCCAGTCTGCATACCAGGTTCTGGGGGATAATGGTGTTAAGCTGAGCTGAAGTCCAGGAACAGCATTCGCACGTGGGTGTTCTTGTCATCCAGGTGCTCCAAAAGTCATGCTGCTGGTTGGTAAGGATTCCACCTAACTAGGCCCAATTACCTTTTCCGCTCTCTTCTCTTAATCATAGATAAGAAAAGCTTTCATTGGAAAAATATGATACACAATAGAGGTTGCGTCATACAACCATTTACACATATGCAGACAATTCTGCAATTTCCCAATCAACCTCTATGGTTTTCTTTTTTGGACTGTCGAAGGAAACCCAAAGTGTCCGTAGTACGGAGGTGAACTATGATGGAGTATAAGGGCCCCTCAAATCATGTATTAAATGCCTTTTGTACACATTTTTTCTGGTAACAAATGCGTTTTCTTTACTTTAATCTTGTAATAAATACATTTCTATACAACTGAAATCTCATTTTAAATGCATTTCTGTGCGACTTAGATCTCGTAGTAAATTTATTTCTGTGCAACGTATATCTCGCGTTAAATGCATTTCTGTTCGACTTAAATCTTGTTCTAAATGCATTTCTGTGCGACGTAAATCTCGTTTAAAATGAATTTCAATAACGCTTAAATTCTGTAATAAATGCATATCTGTACAACTTTAATCTGGATATAAAAGCATGAAATACGACTCAGATCTCATTGTAAATGTATTATATACAACTTAAATCAGATTCAGAACTTATTAGAAATGTATTTTGTATAACTTAAATCACATAATGAAATTGAATGTGTTGATGATGTCATCAGTGGCAACTGTTGACTCAAGGACTCATTCCTTGTGCTATAAGACTTTATAATTCTGAGTTTTCGGGTAAGGAGTGGAGTGAAAAGATGATTCTATTATCCGTGTTAATCTTTATATCCTTTGTCTTTGTTAATATTCTTTGACCTATGTTCTTTATTTTTAGATTTAGATTGTGTCATCTTGCATTTTCTTTTTATTGCACTTTGTTCTTGTTCTTGTTTTATGAATGTCTGTGTTATTCTATGTTAATCTTTGTAACCTATTCTTTGCGTTATTTTCTTTGATCTATGTTCTTTATATTTGCACTTTCTCATCCCTTAACTTTTGTTCTTTTATTTGCACTTTGTTCTTGTTTTTATGAAACTATCGCTGTGTACTGGAACCCGAAAGAGATCTCCATAGGGATTAATAAAGTCCATCTAATCTAAATAAAAACATAAGTGGACCTAGTAAAACAACAATATCACAAGAAATGACATGAAGCCACATAAAATGACAAATAGAAAGTTGTGTTTTTTTAACCTTAAGATTGAAGATGCACAACTGTCACTCCAGCAATTCCCAAAATGAAATATGACTGTCATACATTTGCATTCTTCAAGTGTTTCTGTAACCGTTTTTCATGTTCAGTTAGCATCTGAACCAACAACATTCTCAGCACCTCAGGACGTCAGTGTCCCGCCCGGAAAGGTCAATAAATACACGAGACTGTTTTGTACCAAATGTTTTCATTGTGTACATCGTCCATGCTCATCTGGCTATTTTTCACCCCCGACTATTGGTATTTAACGTGCAAAACAACTCATGCAAAGACACAGATGTTTCAGGTGAGTTCAGTTTCTCTGCACAAGTCCTCGTTCCAGGGGATGTTTCCGGATGAAATGTCACGCACGGATGAAGGTGGATCTGGGAAATCCTGGCAACACGGCTTGATGGGAACGATCCTCCTCCCACAGACTCTAGATGACATTTTCAAAAAGCTGCATGGACGACATTATGTTTTCATCCTGGCAAACGCACAACAGACGGTTCATGAGCAGACCAGTCATTGAAGGGTTAGGGTTTGAAGCTCTGTTACCTTTTGGCACGTTTCTATGAACTCATCGATTGTTACCACGCCGTCTCTGTTGCGATCCATTTTCTGGAAACAAACAGTTGGATTGAAAAAAACAAATTATAAAAAATATAATATATGTTCTGAAAATCCAAGAAAAATAATTGAAATTTGGTGATTTTAAGAAAAAGGACTGAATATAATAGTAATAGTGAAAGTGAATGTTTTGTTTGATGGAACTTCAACTGTTTTCATTAATATTGTGAACTTTGGTTCATTTTATCAGATGACTAATAAGAAAAGTGAATCATTCATCAGATCAAATTATGTCTTGGGAATAAAATCACATGATTTACGAAAAATAATGATTTGAAGTCTAATAATACCTGGAAGAACTTCTCCACGTGATCAAACGGGGAATCGTGTCGTACGCTGGGTGAAGTGTATCGACCCATCATGTCATAGATCGATGTCATAATTGCCAACATCTCCTGCAGGGAAACACACACGGATGCGTCATGAGGCCGAGACACGTGCGCACACCCAGCGTTACTTCTTTGGTGACGTAGCCGTCCTTGTTGATGTCGTAAAGATTAAAAGCCCATCGGAGTTTTTCGGTGACGGAGCCCCGGAGCAGCACCGACAGTCCCAGCACGAAATCCTGGTGGAGCCGAGCGGCCGACAGTCGTCATGGATACACGTACAAGTCAAGACATTGACAGCCACGATACACATTGGACTCACTTCAAATCGGATGGCGCCACTTCTGTCCATGTCGAAGGCGTTGAATAAGAAATGTGCGTACGTGTTAGCATCTGAAGGCAGGAAGACATTTTTTTTTAAATCAAGTCAGACGTATGAAAACATCACGTTGGTTCACTCACCTCCTTGAGGGAAGAATTGTGAGTAAATAGTCTTAAATGTTTCTTCATCCACCAGCCCACTGGGACACTCCTGAAGGAACACACACACACACACACACACACACACACACACACACACACACACACACACACACACACACACACACACACACACACACACACACACACACACACACACACACACACACACACACACACACACACACACACACACACACACACACACACACACACACACACACACACACCTCATTGTTTTGTGTTCACAACACACAGTTTTGTCAATAAAAGTGCTGCGGGTTTGTGACCTCAGGCCTCTTTTAAACGGTGAGTACAGTGGAAATATCCGCCAGTGCTTATTGAGCATCAACAGCTGCTGTATGTCTGAATAGTCAAACTATATTGAATAAGGATCATATGACCTAGTCAAATACATGTTGGTGTCCGTGGAGAGCGGTCAGAGAACATAGAATAAAACACTTTATTGTATTCCTGAGGACCAGTCCGGGTGTAACACATGTCTTAGTGGGCTGGCAGAGGTCATTCTTAGTTATTATTAACCATTTCATGATAAGTAACTTTAGTATTTGATATACAACCAAGTGAGAGCAAGTGACCACAAAAAAAAAAAGTCAAATCAAGATTTCCATTCCCAAAAAGGGTCACATTTATAATATCCACAAATGTAACAAATCTAAAACGGTGTCGGAATAACTCATTTATATTTATATTTGACGGTATTTGTATATTTGGTATTTGAGGAACCTGAAAACCTAAACCGAGTTTTTAAACTTTTTTTTTTTTTTTAAACGTGAGGTTAATTTTGAAGAGTGAAACAAACAATCGGGAACATAATAACAATTAACACATTAACGAGAGAACGTGAACGGACAGTTAATAACAAGTGTTCTTATATACAAGTTTCACAATACGTTAAAAACTGACACTGAAATTCTAATGCTCAACGCCATACAGATCAAAGCTGCAGATTGTTGTGTGCGGGTTGTTTTTTTTTTTTTTTAGCTCAAAAGTGTTTCCTTTCAGTAAGATAATAGATGCGATAAGATCATTTTAAAAGTGTGTATTTTACATTTTGTCGTTGTTAGTGCTGGTGAGACCTCCTCAGTACATTTGACGACAGAGGCTGTTGAATATTTGATAAAAGGCCTAAAATATGACTTTAAACCTGTCTGTGATAACATGACCTCAACTTGAATGGCTGGTGCTTTGAGTGTTTTTATCTGCCCTCCAGTGAAATTAAATGAAGTGTTGGTCTTTAACCACTAGGTGGCTGTAAAGAGCAGGAGATTTGATTTGATTGAAGAGAACTATCGCCACAAACCGACATAGTTCTAGAATTTAAGATATTTCTGTTGGAATTTACTTTTTAAAACTTATATCTACAATAATATCCAAGAAAGGTCTTCATAAAAACCACTGGTGAAAAAGAATACTTGTTATTAATAAAGTGAGATAACTTATAATGATAACAGAAACAAGATGCAAGAAATTCCGGTTAACATCGCTTGAGAAAATAACGATAGTTCAAGAATCTTTAGATTGCATACAAGCAGACCAACGCCGGCCAACACTGACCTCTCCTCTTACATTTTTAAAACCTCTGTAAAGTGACTGCAGCTCCTTCCTGGTGAACTGGGTCTGAGCCTGCAGCTGGTCCAGGCCCACGGGCTGGTGTCGCACCATGGAAAGTTCCAGATCACCGTCACATATATCTGCCGGGGAAAGTACGAGCAGGCGGACAGGGGGATGTGGGAAGCCACACGGGAGGAAAAGGGGAGGGAAAAGCAGGGGGAAAAAAAGAGGGTGGAAATAAAGGGATTTTGGAATAGGGAAAATAAAAGTATAAAATAAAAATATATGGGAGTTTTCATGTAATTTAGAATATAATTAATTTGTATTCACAATAATAAATCATTTCAGGAGATTTTTTTGTTGTTGTAGGACATCAGTTTATTAGAAAATAAAAAAACATTATAACATTGCTTATAAATTGGAAAAATAAAAATGACACATAAATCCCTATAAATAACCTCACAAAACTATAAAACTGATAATATTAGAAAGGATTCTGACATATTAATGTTGTTGTCTCCACATATAATACATATATAACACATATAATAAACATTTAAGTGGACAGTTATAATTAAATGAAATTCTTTTAACACATTGTGCCCTTTTGTGTGCATTTCTAAAATGGAAAAAGAATTGCATTTAGTCACTATGTATCTAACTGTAACTATGTCATATGTAATTATTAGTTTTTTTAACCAAGTTAATCACTACCTGAATATAAAATAAATTAAATGTCTCCTTCAAGTACCTTTCAGATTGTTATCCAATTGTTTATACTTTTATATTCATTATTTTTATTGATCAGAATCTTGTATAATGTCCTAGCATAACTGCACTCAATTATATGCCCTTTGTCTATATTTGATCTATAGTTTGAAAAGTATTTTTCCACATCATTCCAAGTTGTTTTTAATATAAATAATACTTAACAGTTAGAACGAAGAGGCTGCTACTACTGCTAATGTAGCTAACTTAGCATAGGAGCTAGAACATTGAAGCTAGCACTTAACATTAATTTAACAACAAATAATCTAAGATAACAAGACCAAAAAGTTGACAACGATAGAAATGTGGCCTAAATAAGTGCTGATGTAAACCTCCGAATGCAAACAATTGAGAAAAAAGATATCTACTGTCATCAAAGTGCTAACTGCTAAATGTGTAGCATGCTAGCTACGGAGAGGCTTTGTCATATTAATTCATTGATGTAGTTAATTTAAATTTCTTTACTCCTTAAAGTAAGTAAGTAAGTAAATTAGTAATTTGTATTGCATATATATGATGCAATCCATATAAAAACAACATAAATTGCAGACAAACCTAATGTACAGTAATCCAGCAAACAATATATACATACTCTGAAAATATCTTAAGATATACATCATTATAAGAAGTTTAGCTGTAAAATGACATGATTTCTTGATATTTTTATATTTTGTTGCTCACCATCTTTTGTTAAATAATAAAAAAAAAAGTGACAAAACAGAGGTTAAGAATAGAAAGACAGGGGGTTGGGAAGGTTGAGAAGCACAAATAGCATAAACAAATGAAAAAATGTAACACAACAAAATTATTTCATTTAAAGAGGAATAAATCGATTTTAAATACAAAAGGAATACACACAGAACAGTTTCATTTTGGACTATTCAGATTACAGATTATAACATTTTGGAATTAATGTCAAGGTCTCCAGTCTTTACATCCAAATGTCCACCATGAGAACAGGCTCATCATATAGGCGTTAAAAAAAAGGGATGAGGAAATGAATAATACTGTCAAATATCACATCAAACATACTCACCCTCTTTTAGGGAGAACATATAACAAAAAATAAACCAGGAAGAGAATGAGAATAGGTGGTGAAGTTAATTAAACTGTCTGGTAAAACATGTTTAAAGTCAATATATTTCACCATCTCTACACATCATTAACCCCATTTTGTCAGTTTCAAATCATCTCAAGGTAAACTTTTATTAGCCGTAAATCAAAAGTATATCCTGAATGAAACTACAGCTTCACAAACAACGCACCTCGACTTCCCCTAAGAGGGTCTTGAAAATGATGATCCTGTCCACGTTCATATCTACTGTGATGATGATGAAGGGAAGAGAAGTGAACGTGAAACAATAATCATTTTTACTTTATTGGTATGTTTAATACGTTCATTTAACTTCTCATCACCGACTTTTGACCCTTTAAACTATCTTCATGTGTTGGTATAGAGAGGGATTTGTTATGTAAACATTTAATTGTATTCCTTTATGCTGCACTTCCTCCTTTTTCTATGGAAGGCATTACAGCTATTTATAGTCAGTTTTCATAGATAATTAGCTCATAATAATTGTTGTAGCTAATTGTTGAGCAAAACAGAAAATTAAGAAACAAGAGCTCCAAAAAAACAACTATAAATGATCTTGCGTTTGACCTGCTGTAGTACAGATAAATGTCGGAGCTAATTTGAAAAGTTGTCACACCGATCATATTGGAAATAATCACGACTATTGATCATCAAACTAGGGCCTCGTAAATTGAGAGTAAGATATCAAAAGATAAAATGTATTTTCCCCACCAGACATTATTGTACAGATTTGGACAAACTTAACTTAAGAAGTCATCTACGATGTCTTGGGATGTCCTAGTCAGTGGTACCTCAGTAACTAGGGAAGGTGAGGATGGAGAAACTAAGTTTCCTCACTCTCAACACTGACTAGCAGGATGATCCCTTTAAAAGTTGACTTTAGGACTCAAATTACAAGTTCTACATCTGAGGAAATTGGGTCTTTCAATTTTGCAACTGATCGGGAAATAGTGGTGCAAAAACTTGACTTTCTAACAAGAACCCATGAATGTAAACAAACTATGAAACTAGAAATATTGATCTTAAATATTCAGTTTATTAATGTATTTAAATCAATGCATGCATTTCACTTTGCAAGATTCTTCCTGAAACACATGTCCTACCTTCCAATGACAAAGGCTCCCAGATTCCAAACTGCTTGAGCACCACGAAAAACAGTGCAATGACAACTAAAATGGCAATAACTTCCATCCCATCCAAGCCCATTGTTTTTTGGATTTTATCGTCGCAGGCGCCGTTTTCACATCAAGAAAGCCTCTCTGATGAGCAACTAAGACGGACGAAGCCTCTCACGGTCAATCATCTCCTGACTCGAGTCTTTAATGTTCCGGCATCAGCATTTAGATTCACTTAAATCACATCGCTGAGTTAAAGCACCGACTAGTTAAAAATGCAAATGGATCGGCCACAAAGTTTCCTCCTTCTAAAAAGAACGCCGTCATCGCCCCTGGTGTAGGAGTTCCAGTCAGCACCCCTAAAATCACGCAAAATTGTACCAGAAAGCAGATCATCCATTGCATCGGATTTTCAAGACAGTGGAGTTTGGGGGGTCGCTTTCACAACTCCATAAAGTCAGAGGCTCCACCCCCCCTCGCCACCACTTCCTCCATCTCCTCGCACGCAGCATAAGTGTTTTTTATAAGTGTATGTACTAGCATTTGTTGGTGTGTTTGTTTAGGGGGCGGGACCGATGATATCGCTCCACTTATACTTTGACAGTCTTCGCAGTCTTTATTTGCTCAGTCATTTCAGGGATGCAGAGCTGTAAAACCAGGCATTGATCCGAACCCGCTGATGGTCGGGATATGAACAGCACTTAGAGCGGTGGGGGCTGCCCTGCCCTGTTGTGGCGCTGCTCGTGTCTACCAGGTCATTCGGGCTGGATACTAACAATAACACGCTCACTCCCGAGTGGAAAACTACTGCGTGAAAAACGTTCTGAGATCATCATTTCATTATCAGAGCCACCTAAAACAAACCTCACAGTAGTTCATGGTCTAAGGCGTGAATCTGTGCCGTCGGCTGAGGCTTCTTGGTTTCTCCAGGGGAAGATACATGAAGGGCATTAATGGTTGAACCTCAGATTATAAATAGAAATCCACAACCAGTACCAGAGGGACTGGTAGTAGGACTACCCAGTGCATGCATGTATGAAGTAGTCAAGAAATAGAATCAGGGAATTTAGGGAGAATATTGTGAAAGGCTCAACGGAAATTACATGAAAGTTGGGCTTGAATGGCAGTAAATAAGATAATAATTAAAGATATAATGAATACACTTGAGCTTGAAGTTATTAGAATCAATACACCGACATAAAATATTGGTACATTTTTATTGAAAAAAACTGTATTGATCTCTATTTAAATCGAAAAGAAATATTTTGCAATTAAAGTGCAAATATTCACCGTTTGGCCATTTCAGTGTTGCAATTAAACTTATGGCCACTGGATGGCAGCAGTTATTCCGTCCTACGATGAAATCCTGCGAGATCCAGGCGATGGCTGAGAACAAGAGGATACAGCCGACTCCAGCTGCTTTTTAAAGCTGATGTTTAGGAATATTTTCAGTTCTATTAAGTTAACCAAAAGAGAGTGGACCATTCAAAGTATGTCCCCGAAAATCGTTCCGAAAATCATGAAAATGCATCGAAATAAACCATATTGGATCTTATCGTGAGCTGAATATATACTATCAAAATGGTATTATCCATTTCTACAGCCGTGCAGGTGATGTATTTGTTTCAATTGCAATTGTTATCAAATGTACTATACTAGGAGTACAATACATATAACGATACTCGAGTTATGATGCGATAGTTTCACCATAGTGGTGTCTTCATTTAGGCGGCATTCCTGCAGCATTGTCAAGTCAACAGAGCTGTCAGACACACTGAAGAAATCTTCTTATTTTATCAATATTCAATATCGGTATGAACAGATGGAATATCAATATCATTGTCGAAGTATCACCAAGTATAGTTATAACCAAGACTCTTTCCCACCACTAATATTTAAACACCATTTTCCTTCAAACCACCTTACAATTCTAAGTCTAAAACTATTTAATCTCATCATAATTTATCGTTTATTTATAAAAGTATTCACTCTCTAAGGAAAAGAAAAGTGATGATAACCAGATAAAATATCTTTACATGCACTCAGCTTGATCAGCTTGAAGGCATCAGAATCAAAAAGAATGGAGCACATGGTTCACAACTGATGACTCTGCAGGGCATAATGGACTCAGGAAGAAGAAGAAGGGAGTGTGCGGATCAATCAACGAGAGGTAAGATATTGGTCTCAGATCGGAGCCAGAGAGTGACCCGGGAGTGCATGACGATCAGAAAACCGGTGCTGAATTAAACAAGAGGGCAGAGCCATCCTCAGAATCCATACGATGTCAATGCTGAATCACAGACAACATGCTGACATGGCTCATGTGAAGTTCTATCATACATGTGTACGAACATGTGCAATAAGGATTTGATTTAAGGCATGATCCCCAAACACCAGAGACACGGTTATTATTCTGCAAAACAACCTTTTTTATATAGTATCTAAAACAAGGTAATTCCTAAATTTCATTTACTATACTCAACCATAAACTTGACTGTTAAGTTTAGGTGAGAAAAGAAAGATAATTCATATATTCAAATACATGTTGAGACCTTATAATCCCTCCTTGCACTCTTCATACACTTTCCCAAACTGTCCCCTTAAAACAATTCATACACTCTCCAAAATGTACATAATTCTGAACAGCCTGATAATTATGAAAAATAAAAATAAAGTAGATGGACAATATATATGATTTACATTTACAACATTTATTTTAATTTACAACTCAACATTGCATATGATGCATCATTCTCATAATGCTTTGCCGCCCAGCCAAACAACGAAAGCTCACTTACGATATAGAAACATAGATGTAGAATTTTAATACAGTATTTTAGCGACCAATAAGCTGTTGCTTAACAGAGCAGTGTGTATTAAGGCATCATGGGAGTTCTCTGTTTTGAGGGGAACATAACTAAGGTGGGTGCGAAAAATAGTACTTCCCACTAAGTTATGTGACCATGTTGAAGAACAGTATATAATAGGGCTGTGTATTGGCAAGAATCTGGCGATATGATACGTATCACGATACGATACGATATACATTTACATTTTTTAAATATACAACACTTTTTCTGGCTTTTACAGCAAAGAAATGAGAAAATTCTTTCTCTGATCAAATGTGAAAGTGTTTGTAGGAAAGTGCTTCTCAAAAAATTGTAAAAAAAAATAAAATAAAAATTGAAATATAAACTAATATTAACAATAGACAATCAAGTGCCTTAACGTCTTAAACCTGGAGCAACATCCAGTATCTGTCAGTGTTTATTTTTTTTTTACTTTGGACTCTTTTGGCTTTAAACAGAGTTTAAACATCAGCTTTAAAAGCTAATATTAAATATATATTTAACCTTTGAATCAACATTTTACTTTAATTCAAAATGTATTTTATTTATACTTTTTTGTAATAATAATTTGATCTGTTTTGACACAATTTAAAAGTAAATTAGTAAAGCGATGTCAGCCTTTATTCAACCAGTATTAAACTCTTTTTTTTTTAATTAGTCAGATTCCAATGATGAAGTGAACATTAACACTAACAAGAACGTTCGTTATTGTTGACTTTCATTCGTCGACTGAAAGTTTCTCTTGTCTCTACAGAACAGCAAAGTTAACTGCTTCGTTTTGTTTCATCTTTCTTGTTTCTTTGATCTGCTCACCTTCTTTGTCGTGATGCGTCTTTAGATGTTTAATAAAGTTTGCGCTGTTGAATCTTGTAGCATGATTTCTCCTCCTCCACACCTCCGCTCACATCTTCACTGCAGCAGAGCCGCTGCTCTGAGCCGTAAATATATATATTCTTAAAATATCGATACAATGCTATTGAATAAAGATATCGCGATATATCGTTATATCGATATTTTCTTACAACCCTAGTAGGGGTAAGTGTTCATTGTAATAGATCAATTTTAATACATGACTGTCTTCTGAGATTACAAGAAAAGACATGTGATGATCCATTTGATCGAAATGATTTGTAGAACATGATAAAGAGTTTATCATTCAGGACAACATGCGAGGTTGACAGTGTGCCAGAACTGTTACACATACCATTTATCTAAATGTAGAAAAGTGATGTGATCAGCACTTCAAGTCCAGACTGTTGAACAATATGCATTAGAAGCACTAGAACATGCATTATCCGCCAAACATGGCCTCATCCTGTAAAGTCAACATTACTTTCTCTCCTAGCCACAATTTTCTTTTTAAGTGTTGTCTTTTCTCATTGGATTTCTGTGTGAATGTATAATCTCTATTTTTTAATGTGTCTTACGACACAATCGATCTTAGTCATTATTATGATTGATGCAAGATTAGAATGATACTAAAAACAAGAAAATAAATACTATTTAAATATAGTTTCAACCTTCAAGAAATGCATTCATGGTATGAAAAAACAAAACTGTCCAGAAACAGGAATTATGATTGTGATATTGCTGGAGGATCACTTATCTCATTTTAATTATCAAAATAATCTTTGGTCACAATACTATCATCAACATTAATCTATTTTCCAGACAACCATTCGAAGGGCCGCATAAAATGACTTGACAGGAAGGATTTGGCCGTCGGGCCTTGAATTTAATACTTATTCCAGATTGCTAAACAATTATTTTCTTTTAGCTGTGAAAATAAAAACCTGATCCATCATAGTTATTTATACATTTATTTTGTATATGCTTAAACGTTAGAGTTGAATGGCATCTAATAATGTATCATCTTGTTTAATTCTGACACCTAGATGCTTAATCCGATTATAAACAATAATACAAAAGACTTAACATGACATGAATGCAATGAAAAACGAGAGAATAAGAGAAGAAACTGTACAGTTATAAGGCCTGGGAATGATTCATTTCAAATATTTTATTTTGTATTATCCATTTTATTATTTCTTTTTCCTTGCACTTTATTTTTTTAAACTGCGCTGTTGTGAAAGTGTGTTTCCCCTCTGGGGATGAATAAAGCTTTTCTATTCTATATTCTATTCTATTCTAAATGTTGTTTGACGTGCAGGTGCAGTAACTCCAAATTACCACATGATGGCGATCTAGTCAAAAACAATTACAAGCGCCATAAACAACAATGCATCAGCATCATGTAATAATGTTTGTGTGCATACTAGTAAACATGTCTTGAAGTATTGAACAACCCTTTCCCTGCAAGTGAGCATATTATATTTCATCTGACACTGACAAGCATCTCCTGATGTCACAGCCAATGATGAAGTTTGCATTTTAAAACGCTGACCAGGATTGAAGGACCGAAGTCAAGAGAATGCTCACCAATGAGTTTATCTGCCTGCACAGAAGGACGACGTCAATAATTCAGAGACGCAAGAAAACGGGGGCAACAGCACAGGAAGTCACCGAGCTCTCCGTCTCGAGACCTCACCTCAGGCAGCATAAATCATACATCGTTACTGAAATATTTACAATTAAAAGACCATCAAGTCAATTATTAAGTTTGTGTGCGTGGGTTTCAGATACAGTTCAATCAGGTATTAAGATGAGGCGAGGACGGCAGTGGTGCTGGACAACAAATGGAGGGTTGGAAGTAAAACAATAACATTGAAAAGGAAGTCTGCTGCCTCTAGTTCAACACACATTGTTGTGTCTTTGTTCAAGTGTGCGTCTACCTGGACCCTGTTGAGTGGTGCTGGCAATGATCCACTTGACCAGACAACACTGCATCAGAGATTTTCGAGTGAAGCGAGGTTTCTCCCACTTGGAGCCCTCGGGCTCTCCACCCTGGTTCGGATCTTTGCCGTTGGCATCTGGTCTCAGGTCGCCGTCCACCTCCTTCTTCTTCTTATCCGCCTGAGGGACAGAGGAACAACTTTTTATTTCAGAATGTGTCCAAACTAAATAATGTAGACAAACACATCATTTAATTATTTTCATCCACATCAAGTCTAAGGAGTGTTTGAGGCGTGTTGTGTTCCGAAGCTTCAAATAAGCAGATCATTCATCTACATTTACTCATTGAACCCACAAGAACAACTTTGCCTCTAGTGTCGCAGTAACTGTTCCACACTAAATGTCACAGAGCTGCAGAAAAATTGGAGAAGCCGAAATCATCCTCCCCGATAAAGGAGCTTAATTCAACTGTTACGATACATAAAAACCATCTGGTTAGAACACTAGCGTCAACATGATAAATGCTATGACCCTTTTTATTTCACTAGCTTCAAAAAAAACAACATCTTTATTACAATTTCCAAGGACAAAAATATTTTCAAAGTGGTATGAAGCAGGTGCCATTTTTATAATTACTTTCTTCCAATCTCTTAATGTTTTATAATAAACTATATGATTCATTCCATCATTTAATAATAATCCTCATCTGAGAAGTTTAACAAATTAATTCAGAATTTTCTTTTTTTGTCATTTATTTACCCTTTAAAGTAATGTCCTTGATATTATACTGCAGGTTTAATTAAACAAACGATAATTAGAAAGATGCTATTCCCATAATGCAGTTCATATTTGTTATCTTAAGTATACACAACCTTAAAGTGATTAGTATACTTGATTTCAAATCATTTTCTTTCACTACACCAAACATGTTAACTCTTCAAAGATTACATTTCTGTTAATAATAAAATAACAAACCATACAGTCTGACTTAATATATTCACTTCCTGTCTTTTTTCTCAATATTACATGTCAAATGTGGTTAATGTCAAGTTGGTAACGATGAATTAACAACTGCTTGCTTTTAAAAGAAAACCACCTGGTTGACTAGAAAAAACTAAAGTATCTAAACTATAGATGATGCATGAGGTGAGAACATGGTATTTTAGGCTACGAGTCTTACATACTGTTAATCTCTTTAACGTCTTTAATTATTCTTAAAACGTATTCCCACATACATATATACAGTCCTGCTGATTGCCTTCTCACTCGCCCGACACCTCCCACCCGACTCCCACGTCCCCCATCGACCAGAGACACCCAGCAGAGCAAGCAGACCTGATGAAAATTATATCATGGCTGAGAGGACATCGGTTTAAATATCTTTTGATTCCTGTAATTTCATCTGGTAAACAAAAGTGCCACCAAAGCACTTGTAGTTTTTGAACACCTCATGTCATCTCTGATCAAGTATCCTCGACAAGATCAAGGTCAATAAGCATGATTGACAGTACAGGTCTATGTAAGTAAGTAAGTAAGTCAGGCAACAGCCTGAAAAGATTTCTCTCCTCTGGTCCTGAGTCGTGTGCGTGGAACCATAAGTAGATTCTGATCCACAGACCTCAGAGCCCGAGCTGGGGTGTAAGGCTGGATCAGATCACTGATGTAAGGAGGAGTCTGACCATGAATAGATCTGAAAGTAAGAACCAGAATTTTAAAGTTGATCCTGAAAGAAACTGGAAGCCAGTGAAGAGTTTTAAGGATCGGAGAAATGTGAGTTCTTCTACTAGAGCGGGTCAGAATTCTCGCTGCAGAGTTCTGAATCAACTGCAGACGAGACAGATCCTTCTTGTTAAGACATGAAAACAAACTGTTACAATAGTCCAACCTATGGAGACCATCTGGTTAGTCGGTGACAAGATGATCGAGCTCATATGTTGTAATTTTGGCCACAATATTATCCTGTTGATAACAAGCTTATGATTCAGGCCACAAGTCAAAATAGTGACTACGTTTGATTAGCAGATTTACAGCTTTCTTCACTAGTTAAATACAATAAGAATGTTTTCAACTTGAATCAGAGAAATAGGCCTGAATTTGGTTGCTGGAGGAATTAACTAGTGGACTACAAATTCAATACAAAACCTAAGAAGGGGTTTGAACTCCACACCAGAACAGAGGCTCCTGTCACAGCCTCGGTCAGTGTTATTATTAAACCACAATTTGTCCAGGAACACATAGTTGTGTTTGGATTGGGCAGACAAAGTAAGGTTATTAGTATTCGATTGTTTTGTGAGACAGTTCAAAACACAATTCAACAACTTTGTGAAGATTTTCTTGCAACTGAAATTGATAGAAGTTCCAGCAGGAGAACGACTTGAAATAAGACAATTGTTCAATCCTTCAGTTTCATCCATTTTCTACTTTACCACAGCAGCGTGTCATCTGACGTGAGACAAACTCTTACCTACAGATGAGATAAGTTTCCTCTCACGGGATGTGAGGAAATGTCTGAAGCTCCTTTTATACCTCAGAAAAAATTACCAGGTAATTTTGTTCTGTATAAAATGGTTCGGCTGCCATCTGTGTGCAGGTCCAGACGCCGGCAGAAACGGGTATCCACCGAATGCCAAGGCCGATTATTAATAAATATCTTTCTACCACTGAGTAAATAGGCAGAAACTAAACAAGGTGTGGTGGAATCAGGGAGCTGATGGAAGCAGCCAAGCAGTGTCACAGCGGGGGTTGACAATCAGTATTTATTTGGCGGTATTAAAGCGCCCACAGGCGAGTCATATCGTGTTAAAAAAAAAAGAGAAGAAAATCAACTCCTTATTTAAGGTGTTGAAAATGATCAGAGACACAGTGATTATCCAGAAGATATCATGGCTAACAGTCATGCTGCTAAAAGATGACATTTTTCAAGTATTTTTTAACATTGTTTAAAATCTGAAACATGCTCGTCAGACCGCTCAACATAAAGGCCGTCGCTCTCCGCCTCCAACAAAATGATATGATACTGCGGCTTTTCTTTTCCGAGAGCCCTGATGGAAGCGCTGTGTTGCAGAAGGATGTGAAGCGGACAAAATTTGGGGACCTGACATCCCAAAGTCTGCATTATTAAATAGAGAGCATCCATGTGTGCAAAGTGTTGTGGTGCTGCATTTGATCAGCAGCAGCCTGGAGCCCAGCACAGGTCCAGGGAGTGGAGTTCCAGTTTGATCCACCTTGATGGTGCCCTTGAGCAAACATGTCCAGATTAAAGAGAACCTTGCATTTTTTTGTCTCGCAGTGTTGAGCAGAATAATTGATGAAAAACACAGAAAACTGAAACTTAACTGCTGCAGAGATAATGTGAAACTTCAGAGGATCAGAGAGATCAGTAAAGGATATAAAACAACCTTCACAGCTCACTAGAGTCCCAGTTGAATTCACATTCAATAGTTCCCATATTTTATTAAAGCACTACAGCAAACCTGGGAATGTCTTCCTGCTTCTTCCGACTCAAAAAACAAGATTGAGTTAAATTATTGAGCTCGCTTTGCTTAGTACAATTCTTAACCACGGAAATACATGCAATTTGTCGTTTCAAAGGCAGCAAAAATATTTATCTCACGAGCAAAAGCTCCCACAAATGTAATTCAAAAACATGTAAGACTCCAAAATTGTATGTAACAGAATAATCCATTACAGTAGAAGGAGCTGAAAAGAGAGTAAATCAGTAATACATCATTTTAAATAAACAGAAATTTCAGATGATTTCAATTAATTTTTTACAATGTCAGGGTTTCTTTGATTCCGCAGAAATAGAAATGTAAGGTAAGGTAAGGTAAGGTAAAACTCTATGGATCCCTCAGGAGGTCAAGAAATTGTTTTTTCCCAATAGCCACAGAAAATACAGCAATTTTTCATAAAAAATAAATAAAAATAAAACAAGAACAAAAACATAAATAGAAAGAACAAGATGATACAATCTAAGTCTAACGATAAAGATAAAGAACATAATTATAAAGATAAAGAACATATAGAAATGTGACGTCATTGTTGTGCAACATATCTCGTTTGTATGTTGAACATTAACAACTTTTTACAAAAGGAATGCTGTCATTTATGAATAAATTAAACCCTTAAAAACTATATTTATTTATACATTTTTATTAATACAAAACAAATTCCTACATAGTCCTTGGTATTAGTGTCTAAAGTACATTTTTTAACAAATTGAATAAAAGAAACTAAAAGACTTGTTAATTGTTTGTTAAGAATGTTTTCTTAAAAGATGGGTGTGTTTTGTGTGCGTGTTTGTTTGCATGAAGTAAAACCATCTGATGTTTCATCATGTTCTGTATAATTTAATGAATCAAGTTGTAATTTGAAAAGTTACACAGCAGCCTCAAGAGCTCAGTACTGGTCGTATAAAATATTATGTCTGTAGCAGCACAGCATGTAAACTTGATTAAATAAACAAGAGTATAAATAATATATATATGAAAAGGTTCCAGACAAAAGTGCACGGATAATATTGTTTGTAATAAGTAGTAATCTACATTTCTATCAATCATTTTCTACCGAAACATTTGTCTTGCTCGTCACATTTGGGTCAACAAAACATGCACAAACCAAAGAAAGCTGAGACTGTACCTGCATGTTGAGTCCTAACGTGAGCCGGTCTGACGGTCAGAAGCTGAGATCCTTCTCCAGCGACTCTCTCGGAGCTGCAGCAGCAGACTGTGAAGGAGGAGGAGGAGCAGCCGACAGTCAGGGGAGCAGCCTGGGAACAGGAGCAAGTGTTGCACATAATTAAACCTCTAACCTGACGTCTGGAGAAGTGACGGCGGCGTCGTGACGGCGGCTCAGATGTGTCTCAGCAGGTGCAGGGGAGGCAACAATCGTGACCGGACTGTTATTGGATAGATCCAGACATATTAAGAAATGTTGTGTCGGTGTTTGACTCCCAACTCAAACATTTCTCTCGGAGGAAATTAAGAAATATTGCAGTTTTATAGCTCTGAGCATTTCGGTAAATTTGGGCCCACATATTAAACAAAGTTTTAGTTTTTACATCTTGCTGCTTGTATATGGTCAACACATGACGAGCAGGGGTTCGGATAAAGTTAGTAAGCAAGTAAGTAATAGTTATTTGTAAAGCGTCTTTCTAGACCAGGGTCACAAAGCGCTTGAACAATCAAAAACAACATGGTTAAAATATATACTTTAAAAGGCCAAGACACATAAGACAAACACAGGAGTCCCAGAAAATCAGTGAAAAGTCTGCACAAATAAAAACGTCTTGAGATGTTTCTTGAAGGAGTCAGTAGATCATCAAACACAGAGTTAGAGGAAGATTGTTCCAAAGCTTAGGAGCAACAGCCTGGAAGGATTTCTCTCCTCTGGTCCTGAACCGTGTTCAGGAACCATCAGTAGATTCTGATCCACAGACCTCAGAGCCCGAGCTGTGGTGTAAGGCTGGATCAGATCAGTGATGTAAGGAGGAGCCTGAACATGAATAGATCTGAAAGTAAGAACCAGAATTTTAAAGTTGATCCTGAAAGAAACTGGCAGCCAGTGAAGAGTTTTAAGGATCGGGGAAATGTAAGTTCTCCTACTAGACGGATGAAAAGTACTAACTCACTCTTGAGACACTTACATGTGTGTAGCATGACATGATACTTTGTGTTCATTGTATTTCCTTTTTTTCAAATACCTTCCTTCATATGGCTGTAAATTCCATTTATCTAAACCAGTGGTTTCAAACTCAGTCACAAAATCTTATAGAACTCAGGTAAAGGACATTTTATATATACCAAAATTACTTTAACAAGGAGTAACACATTCTCATCAAATACATTTCCTTTAACCTTACTTTTATTGTTACTGGAAGTCTCTGTATGACTTGACATGAATAATCTCTGTTCCTTATTTTGGTGAAAAAACATTTACCTACCTTGATTTTGTCCAAACCATCCGGCGGGCCACAGAAAAGGAATCGGCTGGCCGGATTCAAGCCCCGGTCCACAGGTTACCTCTGCCAAGAAGTGTGATCATCTGCCCCAAATCTGTCTGTTTGTAAAATATCAACAGATTTCTGGCAAGTTCTTAGAAAATCTTGTCAATGAGAAAAATGACCATCTGGTTCCACAAATCTTTAAAAGTCATCAAATAACTCTTATCCCTGTGTGCCCTTTACGGCCACCTAACCAAACACCTTCATAAATGACATTTCATTTACTAAAAAGACTAAATGAATGTGGGGTAAAAATAAAAAATAAATGCTTTTCTAGCTTGTCAAAAATAGAGAAAAACAAAAAATATTTGCTTAAAATTTCATGAAAAATGGAAGGCAATTTTGCGATCTAGAAGTACAGATTTCCCCTTAAATGCTTGAAAATATTTATGGAAAAACGTAAAGGTTGATTAATCAACAACTTCATAAATACCATGAACGTTTAAACACCCCTTTATCATCAGAAGTTTTTGTACTTAACAGTCCTCCCAACAATACTATATGCAGTAAAATGAATAAAGCGATAAACACTCACCAATGTAATATAAATCATAACCAGAATATAATGAAACAGAGAACATGTAGCTCAGGAAAGATGCCTGCATCAGTGCAGGACCCTGTGGCGAGGATGATGTAACCTGCCAACCACCTGAGGAGAGGAAGAAAAAAAAACTGCATCAGAAAATATCTTTGAAAATGATGCAGCAACGGTTGCGTTTAATTATAGTGAAAATGTCGCCAGAATAACTTGGTTCTCCCTAATATGCCAAATCCAAGTTGACCTTAAGCCTTGACATTAAGGTGCAGCTGCATATTTCCCTGTTTACAGTCACATCGCGCTGAAGGGTGAATGAATACGAGAGCAGGAAGCCGTTCCAAAAATATGCTGGAACATTAATTCTGCCGAAAGCCTCTTCTCACATTCTGCTGAAACTGTGAGCAGCACCATGAAGACACAATGTACAGGAGGAGACACAGGCCGTGAAATATTCATATCTTGTGCTCGATTTAGAAAAGAGTCCTCACCCTATCATTGTGTTATAAAATCAGAAGGAGGGTCAAAATAAAAATATTCCAAGTTTCTTGATTTATTTTTTATAAAACGTAAGACTCTTCAAAAAATGTACTTTCGTTAGAGATTTAACTGTTAATAGTTGATGGAGATGGAGAATAAAGAGTAGAGATAACAATATAAAAATAAGAAATCTAAACAAAAACATGGGACTGAAGATGAATGCAGGTGAAGTATATATAAAGTACCCGAGAAAATTAAAATAACAAATAAGGAAGTAAAGCTAAAGCCAGTCATGGAACAGGAAGTAGTTAAATTAGAAAAATTAACATTGATAATAAAAAAACTAACACATGTCTTGGGTAATTAGAAAAGTAAATTAAAAGGGAATGTTTTCCAAAGTTGCTTTATTTTCATTACACTCATAAAACTGGTATTTTCAGGACCCACTCGTGGCTCTCATTGGTGTGAGTTTTGGCGGGAGAAGGGATGTAGCCTAGCATTACTTTGGCTACAATGAAGATGAAAAAAAAAAGATATCAATGACGTCACAGCGTCTTGCTCGCTCTTTACATACACAAGCATGTGTATTTGTCTTGTTCTTAACTTCTTTTTTTTTTTAAAGATTCAATAACACGAACAACTTGAAACCTACTGGGGTATGTTAGCAAACACACAGCTAGCATCAGTATTAGCTGGCGGAGGTGCCGTTTTGGCTGCACGTTCAAGTCGAGCAAAATAAATATTTTTATACTCCATATTTTGTGATTTAGTCATATGAAAAGTGAGCATACATTTTCTCCATTCATCCTTACTGTCTCTAGCAAAACATTAACAGCTTTATAATCCACCAATTAAACAGTAAAAGCATTCAATAACTACTTACTTACTCACTGCAATGGTTGCAACGATCCTCTATGGTTCCAGTGAATAAATATTTAAATTCTAACCTTCATGAAATACTTATGCAAGTGTTTTATGTAACATTTTAATGACGTATTAATGTGGAAATGCTGTTGGAGGAAAGACACTGATCCACATCTGGGACATTAAAGTGAGACTTTACATGACGACCAGTGCATTAACAGAACCAGAAACATTTATTCCCAGTGTTGTTAACACAACATAGGGTTTGTTTGTGGACTCAGTACAGAACAATCTAATGAAATAAGATAACACACAAAAAAATAGTAAAACAGAGGCAAAGACCAAGGCAGCCATTCTGTGGCACAGAACATCTTATAATTTTACTTTATAATGGATACTAAATATGAGATGAAAAAACATTTTTTTTAAAGAAAAAAATGTTTTCACACAGACTATATAGTCTTCTGCGCAAGAATTTTAGCACAACTGTAACGTTTCCTAATATTTTAGTAAAATGTTTACAACCAATTTTTGTTTAGCACTCAAGAGTTTCACGAAGCATCGAGATTCATGCACAACTGAACTCTAGCTACACATTCTTTTAAAGACTAAACAGCAATTGCTGCGTAAACATCTTCATATACAGTGGTTTCAGAATTTAAAAATAAATGTCGTTTTCTGTGTCTGTCAGTAGGATTGTTTTATTATAATTGAAAACATAACATTTTATTAATCAATTTGTTAAAAAACACTCCCCACAGCAGTAGATCATCACATAAACACTGGTGCTCAGGGTCACGGATATATTCCTCAAGAGTTCGTCGAAATCTTGAGAAACTTATGAATCAGATATGAGGAGAAGAAATGAGGGCAGTGGTGTCCAAAAAAGATGTTGCAGCTTAAGTGGTCTGAAATATTAATGTTGTTACTAACACATGATACTAAAAAAAAGTGCAGGGATTCATTGTGCCTGGAATTCAAAGAAAATGTGTATTAACGACACAACACTATACTGTGATATTCAAATAAAATAAAAAAGTTTAAATTGATGTGCAACTTCCTGCTGAGTGTCGAAGAGTCTTTGTTAAAAAGAAAATAGTGTCGACACACTTTAATTAAGTCGGTGAACTTAATCACTCACCTGTGTTAATAACATAGCTCTGAAGATTTGTACGCTCGACCAGAGAAGGTGTGAGGTTAATTACATCGAGTGTCATCGCTTCACTTGCTTTGCGCTCAAAGCCCAGTGGAGGGAAAATGAAGAAGATAAAAGTTCAGGTGTTTTTTTATTAGAATATTTTTTCTGAGATTGCATAACAAAAAGGATAAATATTAACATTTAAAGGGTTTTTGTTTTTTTAAATCAGCAAATTTCTAGATAATAAAATAAAAAAAAATTAGGAAAAGTCATGCAACTATTTGAGTTTATGTTTTTAGAAATATTAAGCTTATAACAATAGAGCTAAAACACTAGCTAGCATTGTTTAGGTACACAGAAATTCATGCTTTCAAATTCCTGTAGCCAATTTATATTTGTGCATTACACTTAAAACGTCTACACCATGTCTGGTATATGTACCAGTTTTGTCATCATTGAGGTTTAATACCTTATTTATTCTTACTTTTTAATCCATACATGTTTAAAAGAACAATGAATGAACGGTGTCACTCAGTTTCAGTACTCAAATCAAACACAAGATGTCAGTGTTGTCCGTGTTTCCGTTCAAATGTATTTATTAAAATAAAAGTTTATGAATTTCTGTTTTTCATCGTAAACTAAACCTTAAATATATTTATCATCATCCATAAACTATATGGTTTTATAGTAGGAGATGACGCCCTTTAATTCTGAGGTTGGAAACCCCCCCACCATAGAGCCAATTCATCGTTTGTGCGACCCCTAGGGTTGATGAGTCAGAAATCATTGCTTACAACAAGCAGATGTTTTTAAGAACCCATTTTTTTTCCCACATAAAATTGACAAATGTAACAGCATAAAAAGAGATTTAATTCGGTAATACACTACATGCTTTTCTTAAATATATAATGCAGTACAATACTAAACGCATATTTTTGATCATTCACTTAAAACACTTTTTTTTTTAAGTTTAGTCTAAATTCTATGGCCGAAAGTACTAAAAGAGAGTAATTCATGTTTCCAATCACATTTAAACTTAACTCTTACACTTATTTTGATTGTTTTTCTGGAGCTCACATTGACCTTGACACTAAACAAGTTGAAGGTTGTTCCTAAATATCCAAGTTGCTTTTGAAATCTTCTCAAACGCATTCAATTTGGTTAGAGACATACAAGGTAAAAGAACCTTCGGTCGGTTTTCACTCAAGCTCTCTTGAATATGTTCTCAAAGGATTCCAGACCATAAACACCACTCACAGCGTCTGAAAACCGAGGTTTTCCCATAATGTTTTCATCATCTCTGACTGGATTCATGGCCCGGATTCATGTCCCACGGAGGAGGATTTACATTTTTTCTGTGGTTACTCGACAGCCGATTAAAAGTTGAAAGGATTTTCTCGTCGTTTCTGACTCAAAACCAAAGAGCTAAAGGAGCAAAAGTCCACAACACGCCTCCAGTTTCCTGAAGGAGGTGTGACGTCTGTGTGGAGGAAAAAAAAAGAAGAAGGGGGAGCATTGAGATCCCCTATCTATGGGGATGAGTGAAGCTGCCTTCGCACCACCCACTCCACTTCCACACTGTCAACAGGAAGACTGGAGAGAAGAGAGGACTTTGTGAGAGAGGAAGGACCGAGACATTCAGCTCCAGAGTCCAAGACAAAGAGAGAAAGCATGAATCAAAAAGAAGTGAAGAAAATCCAGTCGGTTTATCTCCAGAACCTGGAGAAACTCAACCAAGGAGCGAAGCAGGAGAAGAAAAGTTGGAAGGCGAAGGAAGGGGACGCGGAGAAGCTGAGACCGGCTTCCAAAGTGGGACAAGTGTCCAAAAGCTCCGCCAACAGGATCAGCCGAGACCTGACCTGCTCCATCTGCTTGGACCTCTTCAAACAGCCCGTCTCGCTGCCCTGCGACCACACGTTCTGTCGGGTCTGCATCGAGGGCTACTGGACCGGCCCCAGGGTCCTGGGCCACGGGGGCACCAGCTCCTGTCCTCAGTGCAGGAAGATGTTCCCGGGCCAGAGCTACAGACCCAACCGTATCGTGGCCAACATCGTGGAGAGCTACTGCCACGGGCTGGAGGAGAGCGTTAGCGGGCGTCGCCTGTCGGACGCCAAGGTGGCGGAGAAGGCGCCGACCTTCGTGCCGCGGTGCAGCAGACACCGGGAGGAGCTGAAGCTCTACTGCGAGGAGGACCAGGAGCTGGTGTGTCTGGTGTGTGGCGTCTCCCAGGAGCACCGGAGCCACACCATGGTGTGTGTGCAGGAGGCCGAGCAGAAGTACAGGGTAAACTATCAATCACTTTAAAGTCTTGCTTCTCAAACACCAACTAATAAAAAAGTGTCTTGAGAAGTGAAATGGAAGAACATTTAAATAGTTTTTGCTTTAATAGTCAAACATTTTGGTGGCAAATTGCACAAATAAATTTGTAACTAAATTAAGTATCTGCTTAAGAAATGTTTTAGCTCTATTTAACTACATAAACTGACACATATATTAGTAGTTTTTACAAGAACATTAGCAAAACAACTTGCAAACAACTTTTTTATTAACTTATTTTTAATGTGTTCATTTGTTGGATTGACAGTGGGACAAATATCGACTCATATTGTATCACTTAACTTGCATTACAACTCGATTCATCTGTCGTTTATTCAAAATATTGACCTAATATTTCGCATGTTTGTATAATTCAGATAGTGTAACTTTTGAAGGGTGTTTCTCACCTGCACAGGCGTCTCTGAACACCTCCATGGACTCGCTGAAGGTGGAGCTGAACACAGCACTGGAGTGTGACCGCGAGGCTGAGGAGGAAGTCCGGAAACTGAAGGTGAGTTCATCGATCCTATCGAGTTGATCGACAGCTCGGTTATCGATTATAACAGCTCCGTTGTACGCGCCTCGATGCTGAAACTACTAGAGCCACATTTAATTTTTATTATTATTATAAACGTTAAAAAAATAAAATAAATAAAAAATACACTTAAAACAAAGTACTATTATTTTTTTGCTTTCATTTACTCAATGTAAATTGTTATACGACTCATCAATACATCTTTTGTGCCTTAAAATGGAAGACAATAATACATAACCACAGCTTATTACTTTATAATAATTCTGATCACAGTAAGTTAAATTTGTTAGATAGTTAGATATTAAAAAAAATAATAATTAAATGCTGGTTATCTAGGCTAAAGCTACCTAAAATTATACCTTATCTTAATGGATAATATTCCCTTCCAAACATAGCACTAAAAAGCAATACATAAAAACAGAAAAAAGATAGTATTACCAACCGCTTTTGATTATATTTTCAAGTAGGCAAACCGGAAGTACCTCAAAATAAAAGCAGCAGAGTTTTCCAGCGCTGTAGTGAAAACATTCATTCATTCATTCATTCATTCATTGTCTACCGCTTTATCCCGGGTCAGGGGTCGTGGGGAGACTGGAGCCTATCCCAGTATCATAGGGCGACAGGCAGGGGACACCCTGGACAGGACGTCATTCACACACACTCTCTCATACCTATGGACAATTTCCAAAGTTCTCAATCCACCTCTGTAACATATCTTCTTATAAACAATCGTTAATATTTTATATCATATTATTTATATTTTATGGCAAGCATGGACACTAACTCAGATATCCATTGTTCCCAGGAGCACACCGCTGACCTGAAGCAGCGGATCGAAGCTCAGTTCAGTGACCTGCACCAGTTCCTCTACCAGGAGGAGAAGCTCCTGCAGGTGAAGCTGAAGACGGAGGAGAGGCGGGAGCTGATCCGACTGGACGAGCACAAGGCTCTGCTGTGTGTGGAGGTCTCTCGCCTGCAGAGAGCCGTCCACGAGATCGAGGACAAGCTGAGGGAGCAGGACCCCTACTCTCTCCTGAGGGTGAGAATATGTTCATCCCTGATGGGAGCAACACAACCTTTGTGACACACATGGTCTCTAATAAATATTACTGCTGGTCCTCGTCCTGCCAACAACTGGAAGAAAAAAGGCTTCATGGAGCATAATAACACATCTGGAAACGATTAACAACTAAGATGAGTCAGCTGTTCGTTTGTACTAAAGTTTCGCTGAGCTTTTCATTCACCAATTATTATTTGAAACGTTCCACGGAATTTATTTTTGCAGGGACTTGGATGCCAGATATAATATAATGTGATATAGTGAGAATCCATCTCATAAATGTATTAAAAAACATCAAAGTAAGGATATGTTTATCTTACAAAAACGCTACATTTATCTCCTAATAATCAGTTTAGATTTTGCTCCTTGGACATGTCAGGCCAGAATTGATGCCAAAGGCGTTATTGTTGCTGTTTCCTCTTAACAATGTCTGAGCTGCCGGACAGGAAGTCAGCCGGTGAGCTCACTTGTTGATCTGTAGCATAATGAGTTTAGTCCTGGCCTCTGAGCAGAGGATGTGGGACTTTCCCCCGGCCAGAGGGAGATCCCAAAGGGGTGGAATAGTGTGCGTGTAGACACTGATGTAATGTTGGGAGGAGGGGGGGGAACCTTCTCTTGTTTCAAGAAAAAAAAAAGCTAATCAAACAAATTCTGTCTCCTTCTGTTTATCCTCCCGTCTGTTCTCAGAGCATCAAGCTGCTGCTCCAGAGGTGAGTGTCTGAACCTTGTTTTCTTGTTCTCTCTGGACACTCTTGCTTGTGTTGGCAGGCCCTCGCTGAAGTTTGAGAAGCCGTCCTTCTCGCCTCCCAGTCTGTGTGAGGGTCGATTTGCGGGACCTCTGCAGTACAGAGTGTGGAAGTCCATGAAGAGCAGCATCTACCCAGGTGCTCCCATCATATGTATCTGTAATAATATTAATGATGCATTTTATTTGAAGGCTGCCGAAGAAAGACAATCATAAACCAAATCATATATATTTGTAGGCATAAAACCTTGGTTTTTTTAATCAAAACTAGTCGAGCAGACAACAAAAAACATCTTAAAGGAGGGGTAGATGTTCCTCTAAACGTTGTGAGCAATCTGCAGTTAAAAGGGGAGTTTAAGCAACATAGTTAAATGTGATCCATGAAAACAATAATTTAGCTATTAAGTGGAGATGGAGAACATGTCGGGTCATAGTGGATGTTAGATATTAGTCTATATAAGATATTTGTCATTAGGGTTTTTTTCTTAAAGGGCAACTAATGTGTTGATTCAAATGTGTCTTAAACAGATGTTTGACCTATATTGTAGTCATCAGTGTGTGTCTGTTTGTACAAAACTTAATTTAAATATTTACATTGGGAAATGTCCTTAAGCCCCGCCCACTTAAACCACTTGACGTCCTGGAGATTAACTCTTGTTTACGATAACTTCGTCCACTCTGCTGTGTCAAACATTGAGGTCCGTCCCTGCACGTCATCAATACCAGAAGTCTCCATCTCCAAGGGACTTGTTGTAAAAACAAAGTGGGCATGAACTTTATAAAGTAATAAGTTCAAAACATGGTCATGATGAGGGACTTACTGCATCTTGGAGAGGAACACCAAGTAAGATAGGAGAGTAAAAGTTTGACATTAGTTGCCCTTTTAAGACCCTTTTATCGGAGGTCACTGTATTATTGTTTATATCAATAATCCGTCCCTAATCTTATCATAACCACTGGCATCTTTATAGGTCACTATATCAGCATCAATACACTAGTTTACTTTGCCCTAACATCTGCGGGTCACATAATCCATGAGTTTGACACGTGTTCTCCCTCATCCTTGACATTTTTTTATTTATTTTGCCATTTTTTTGTGACGCTTCAGTTCCGTCTGCGATCACCTTCAACTCCAGCACAGCGAACCCCTGGCTCAGCCTGACGTCCTCGCTCACCTGCGTCCGCTACCAGACCTTCAACCACACGGTGGAGGACAACCCTCACAGGTTCAACGCCGCGCTGTCTCTGCTGGGCAGCCAGGGCTTCACGCACGGGCGCCACTACTGGGAGATCGAGGTCTACAGCAGCACGGTCTGGACCGTCGGGGTGGCCAGAGAGTCCGTGCCACGAAAGGGGGTCATCAAGGCTCTTCCTTCCAACGGCTTCTGGACCCTCTCCCTCTCGTACGGGATCCAGTACATGGCCGGAACATCTCCGCCCACCGTCCTGTCTCTGGAGGAGCCTCTGGCCCGGATCGGGGTCTACCTGGACTACAAGAGAGGCCTGGTGTCGTTCTACAACGCAGAGAGCATGACGCACCTCTACACCTTCAGGGAGGACTTCATGGAGACCCTGTTCCCTTATTTCAACCTGGGGTTCCTGGATAAGGTGCACGAGAACGAACCCCTCAAGGTCTTCTTACCAAAGATTTAGCTGAAAAAACTTTTTTTTTCATATATTTACCTTGTTGTCTTCTACATTTATATCTCAGGATAAACAAACACAAGTGGACACATGTTTCTATAAACATGTCTTTAAATTCTGTTTATGATGGAAACCTTTATTTACCAAAGATTGTACACATGTTTTTTTTCATGACATGAAGTGATTTTTAATGGTGAAAAGGTTTTTTTTTTTTTTTTACTGTAATGTCAAATAAAAGTGTGACTGAGTCTAAGATGTGGTCTCAACAAAATGTGTATTTAAAGTCAGTATTATGAGTCTGATATTAATTCTTTGATCTTGAAAGGCTCCTTATATTTGTTTGTATGCGACAAACACTGAACTAGCAAATTCCTTTCCATCAACATGATCTTTACTCTAATTGTAAGTCTCTGTACAACAATTGAGGTCGATAAGCTTGATATGTTCCTTAACACTGTCGTATTTATAGGTCACTTATATTTGAGCCTAACATCCAGTGGACCACATGAAAAAACTTGGCGGGACAGATTTGGCGTTTAAATCACCGCCTTTTTTCTCACCACGGCTCATTTTTACCAGTTTAAATGTTTAGAATTTTGAGTAAACTTGACTGAAACAAGTGTCCTCACGTGTCAAGAGTCACAAGATATAATAAAAAAACCCCACCTTTTTAGATAGTGATGGGTTGCGTCCTGAAAACAATAGATCAACTGCTGATGCTGTATCATGACGCAGTGTCGTACATTTAAAAGGCCACTAGATGGCGCACTCAGTTCAAAAATGACCCTCCAGCCACTCACACACATTGGCCCAGCGCGAATACCACATTCAAGACGAACATTTATAATCGAATCAACATAACTACGATGCTAGCGTTAGCAGCTGCTAACAAGTCTATGCTCAGGGATGACACATGTAAAATGATTCGTACAAAAGTTATATTCGGAAGTTTTGACTTAACGCTAACATTATTCTACGTATGCAAAGATTAACAATAGGACAGTTTTAACTTTAACTCAGAGTTGTCACATACCGTTTATCCACTGTTGTTTTAAAACAAAGTCCATATTTATGGTGTTTAAGTCTCCCTGGACTTGAGAGTGCAGGTAGCGTAGGGGCTTGAGAGTGCGGTCGGAGGGGCCTGAGATTACAGCTGTGCAACCCTCTCAAACAGGGCCGGGTCTAGGCAGGGGCAAGAGGGGGCCTGGCCCCCTCAAATAAATGTTGTGCCCCCTCAAACTTACATGTAAGTAAGTAAGTAACAGCACAATGCCCCCTCAAGATTTGTGGTTGCCCCCTCATACATGCCTGTCAAACCCAGCCCTGCTCTCAAACGATGCCACGTTTCAACGAGTCAGTAGATCAGAGCCGATTATGATAATGTAGAGAGTGACATCTAGTGGCCCTTCAAAATAAAGACACTGTATCACGATACAGCATCAATCAACTGGTGAGGCATCATCAACCCGTTAAACAAGTATTAATCAATAGAAGATAAATTATATAAACTCAGTTTACTTCCTGTGTGTTCCGGTAACAAATTCCCCTACGGAATGGTAGCTTAGACCAAAAAAAAAATTCCTAAATTTCTCCTGTTCAAGGTCAGGCAGATTAATCATCTCAAATATTTGTCAATATTTGTTGACTCAGCAGAAAAATAAAGCTATTGTTTTTGTATTTCTAAAACATCCTCATCGACGAGTTTACATATGATACACGGGTGAAGCACTTCCCCGTCCAAGCACTGACTTATATAACAGTATATACATCTCCGCCGCGGTCACGGCCATCTTCCCTCCAAACAACCACAAGAATCTTGGTTGAAATTCCCAGCGTTTCTTCAAGGTTTTGAGAGAAAAGGATGTGGTTCTATGTTTGTGGGTTTGAATGGATTTAGTCCTCGCTGGGTGTGACCGGGTTCAGGGTTAGAGCGAAGGCCTTCATTAGGTTTTGGACCTCAAGAGTCACTTGCTGGGATGGAGAGTGTCCTGGAATTTGGTGCTGGTGTAGTGCACGTGAAAGCCTTTTTTACTGATGCTGTCATCAGAGTGAAACTTCAACGCGATGGCATCTCCAGCCGAGTAGACCTCCTCGGGAACCTGGACGGAGCAGAAGAAACAACACTTTTATTTCATTCATTCTCAGCAGCAACTGGACCACGATAATAAGTTCCAATCGAACCCCTGAGCCGCAGTATCTCCCGAGCCTCGGGGCCTTGAGGTCGGCGCCGTCGTACAACTCCACGTAGTCGTAGCCGCAGTCCACCTCCTCCTCCACCTCGAACACCTGGAAGATGATCTCCACGCCGTAGCCCTTCTCGGCGCTCACCACCCACACGCAGTCCAGGCCTCCCGGGTAGTTGTTGTCCCCGAACTGTGCGTGCGAGTACAAGTCTCTGGTCTGGACCTCGGCTCGGAGGCTTCCTCCACACTCTGGAAATTCACCAACCGCGTAATTAAAGGGTCGAATATAGTTTACTCTTGTAAAAAGTTTCAACTTGATGAGTGAAACAAAGATAAAGTCAACTATGGTTTGGCTGGTGGCGAGTGACAGACTTTTATAATGACTTCCAGTTAAAACAGCAACAGGCAACTCAAGTGATTTATTAATGAATAAAATCATTTGAAACGAGAACCTTCTCTTAAACACAGTCTTTTGTGTCTATTTTATTAGTATTTGAAAAAGTGTTGAAACATTTTAAATAGTTTAAAACTCTCAGTTGAAGTGTAGTGAATTAAATAATGTAGTGAATTTAGTATATTTATTATAAATCAATATATTTTACATATGATTATATTGAAATACAATTTTCATAAAGTAGTTTTTTAAAATATTTTTATTTCTTATTCATACAATTCTTTCAACGATCTTCAGAATCAGAAAACTTTTATTGCCAGTGAAACACAACACAGGAATTTGTTATGATGCTATTATAAATATATTAATTTAATAAAAATTAATAAAAATACAATAAATAAATTATATACTAGACATTATCATAAATGGCATATAAATAAATAATTAATACAAATAAATACATTTGGAATATACTATACTAAAAAAATACAATAAATCAAAATATCATTTATTTACTCTTTTTAATGAAAATATTTCTTACCACCACCATAACTAGGTTGTTGTTGTGTAGGTTTTTATATAATAACAATACTTTAGAGAGGGTGGAAAAATGGTGCTTAAAATGGAGATAAAGAATCCAATCCAAAAATGCTTCAATAAGAACACATTTGCTTCAATAAAAAAAAAGTTTAATTAAAAAAACGTTTCATAAAAGCAAAAGTTGCTCCATTTAAAAAATAAAAAGATTTTCAATTTAAGAAAACTACAGTAAGTACAGTGGAATTCTGAGTTAAGCCTTTTTTTTTAAATAATTGAGAATCAAATCCACCTCCAGAGCTTGAAAAAAAAAATCAAGACGATATTTAAAGGATTACAAGGATTACAGGACTTTAATTCTTTATATTTTTTAAATGTATTCTTACTCACACTTTTGATATGTATTTCTGTAAGTGTATCCCCTTCAGCAGGTCATGAAGAGGTGAAACAATAAGTCCATGACATCATCATCCATTACCTGCTCTGTAGGCGACCTCAAACCCTCTCTTCTGCACCGAGTTGTCGGAGAAGAATCTCAGGAACATTCTATCGTCGCTGGAAACGAGCGGAAGAGGCTTCTTGGAGCCGCAGATCCGACCCAGACTCGGGGCTCGGACGTCCCTGCCGTCGTAAATCTCCAGGTGATCGTATGAGCACTCCAGGTGAGTCTCCATGTCGACCTCGTTGAAAATCTGTGTTGGGATAGAAATGTTGAAAAAAGAAGAAAAAAGATGTTGTTCCTTCTCATTACCAGTTTGATCCGGTGACCTGGAGTTGTGGACAGAGACCAGGTGCAGGTCTTCTTACTGGGGTACTTGTCGGGCCAGTTGGGGCTCCTGATGATTCCTGAAACACTGTTCATCACGTGATCACACCCGGCTGGGAAGAAGATTCAAAATGCACAACATTAAAATATGTTTTTTTTTTCTTCTGTTTATAACAAAGCTTCGGAAGACTTTCATCATCAATTCGTTTTTTTAGGATGTGAGAAGAATAACTCAAAAAACCAACAGAAAAGATTTGAATGATATTTCAAATAAAGGTTGTTGTGTTTTCATTTCTCTCTGTTCGACTATATTGATGTTACTTTTGTGTTTACTACTGTCTGAAATATATATCAATAAAATTATAATTATTATTAGAGTGTAGCATTGAAAGTTTTTTTTTTTTTAATCTACCGCCACCTGCTGTCCGATTGAGCTCATTGTCATCACCAGTCATGTAAAAAACTGTAATTACAGAGATAAAATAAATGCATGGAAACTATAATGAGTCAGGAAATGGGCGGGAATGAGCTGCTTGGAAGAGGTCTGCACCCTCTAAGTGCTTTGTTATAGAAAAAAAAAACGAGATGTGGAATAAAAAAGGAGAGAATGAAGATTCTATATAATGAATAGCTATAACAACAAAATTAAACAGACTTTGAATAAAATAAAAAACGATACGTGAATGTAGATGAAAACCTTTTATATGTGAAAATATGTTCAAAAACAAAATAAACCTAAGTTAAATAAATAAAAAAACTATAAATATATATTAATTAAAATGTTAAATTTGTAAAGATATGTTCAAAAACAAAATAACTTCAGAAATATAAAGAAATCAAAATAAGTGGAATAGTACGGACTATGACACTTTTGATACATGGGAAAATGGGAAAAAACGATTTTTTATTTAAAGAAACGTGGCATAGAAAAGAGAAAAACTGTTAATCCGCCACAACTATTCTTTCCATGTCATTTACAAAACAACAAATAAATAAATGGTACGTGTTCAGGTTATCTGGGTGTAAGAATCCACCAGAGCAGGAGGAGGAAGTACCTTCTTTACAATCGTGCTTGTTGTCGTGCAGCATGAACCCGCTGCGACACTGGCAGCTGTAACTTCCAAAAGTGTTGACACACTCGTGCTGACAGCCGCCGTTCTCCTGCGAGCACTCGTCCATATCTGCGGGAGGAACGAGTCACGATCAGAGCGCCAGGACGCGTCCAGATGTTTGGCGGAGTCACCGGAGAAGAAGCGAGCCTTGAAGCCTTTCTTGGACACCGTGCTGTCAGACTTGAACTCGACGGTCATGTTGTTGTGGTGGGAAGTGATGACCTCGGGTTTCTCTGCGCCGCAGAACTTCCCATGAAGCCTTGAGTCCGAGTTCAGGCCTGAACGCACCTCCACGTAGTCGTACTTGCACACCTGGTGAAGGACACAAGCTTTAGAGTCAACAGAGGTGAAAGAAACTTAAACCTACGTCGTTGCCTTCCGTCTCGAACACCTCGAACACCAGAGTGATGCGGTACTGCGTCGGCGCCGTCACCTGCCACACACAGTTCTTGTTGGGGGGGTACTCTTTGGGCCAGCCGGGGCTGGTGAAGGATCCATTGAGATTGGTGATGAAACCCCCACAGGCTGCTGCTAGAGGAACCACAGTGAGAAAGTTAAATAACTACTAACAAGAAAAGCACAGTAACTCTTAATCTCACAAAGATGCAAGTGAAACCATGGCAACAATTTAAAGTTTCCTTCATAACAAAAACATTCAATGAATTCAGTGTCTTTGCACCGCCACCCGGTGGACAATGAACAAAACTACAACCTAAACTTAATTCTGGAAAAAAAACAACAAGTTCAGGAAGTCGAAATAAATACGATTATATCACGTGTCTTTAAAATGGCATTTAAAACCTTAAAATATTGATCGTGTTCTTAAAAGGATTAATCATTTAGATAAATATATTTAATGATGAAAAATAATATTAAAAATCAAACTGAATGTTAATTCACAGCATCTATACATTTACTTACGCAATCTATAATTATCATTGGCGATAAAGTGTGAAAAAGAAATAAACTACATTATAAATGTTTATGTTCTATCTGATTATATTGATAAAATGCAGGGCAATAATATTTATCTCCATTATAAAACTGGTGTTAAATAATCAGGAAAAAATATTATACTATATTTTTTATATTAAATGCAGGGTAATAATATTTATCTCCATTATAAAACTGGTTTTAAATAATTATGAAAAAATATTATATTATATTTTTTATATTAAATGCAGGGCAATAATATTGATCTCCATTATAAAACTGGTTTTAAATAATCAGGTAAAAATATTATATTATATTTTTATATTAAATGCAGGGCAATACTATTGATCCCCATTATAAAACTGGTGTTAAATAATCAGGAAAAAATATTATATTATTTTTTTTAAATGTTATCAAATGATCTGATTCAATCGATAAAATAAATGCATGGCAATAATATAAATGTCCATTATCATACAACTGGTGTCAAATAATCAGGAAAATATACTAACTATTTGTTTAAAAAGTAATGAAAAAGCTTCTTATTATGTAGATAAATTGAATGCAGGGCCGTTATATAGACTAAGAAAAGAGAAATCATTAATACGAGTGCAAATAGATGTTTTTAATAGTATTCATCATAAAAAAAATGTATATTTTACAATGTTGTCCTGAAAAATCATGTTAAAAATCGAGCTAAATATTTATTATTTTCGACATACTTTAAGTTACACGTTTACTAATGATCAGTGGCGATTAAATTTGAAGAAGGAATAAGTTCCGTTATAAAACTTCAGGTAAATATAATATAACTGTCAAATGGGATTAAAGTGTCTGATTAAATTGATAAAATAAATGCACTAATGCATTAATATAGGTGTACATTATAAAACTGGTGTGAAATAATCAGGTAAATAGAATAAACCTGTGTTTCAAATGTTATTAAAGTGTCTGATTATATTGATAAAATAAATGCAGGGCAATAATATAGGTGTTCATTATGAAACTGGTGTGAAATAATCAGGTAAATATGTGACTGACAGATCTACTACATGTCAAAATAACTGAGTCTCTGTTGACACTCACGCTCACAGCTGGACTTGTCACTCGACAGCTCAAACCCAGGATGACAGGCACATCTGTAGCTGCCCAGCGTGTTCAGGCAGCGCTGGTCGCAGTGACCGTTGTCTGGACCGGCGCACTCGTCCATCTCTGGCAGAAACACCATCAACAGATTCAGTTTGGAGGCGACAAACCTCCCCTGGATGTGGAGTTTCACCTTTGAAGAAGTTGACTGCGAACCCAGCCTTGTTCACGGAGCCGTCGGACACGAACTTGAGCCAGAGCTTGTTGGAGCTGCTCTTCATGTCGCTGGGTTTGTTGGAGCCACAGAAGCGTCCGATCAGCGGACCGGTGTCAGAACTGCCGCTCCTCACCTCCACGTAGTCGTACGAACATGTGTCGTGTTTCTCCATCTAAGGCAGGGGAGTCCAACTCAATCACACGAGGGGCCAAATTATTTTAATATTCTTGGTCTAAACTGTCCTTAACCCTTGTGTTATCTCAGGGTCAGGGTGACCCGCAGTCCTGAAAACAAATGTGTTTGTGGTATCCCTTGTGTTGTCTCTGGGTCAAGTGGAATGACCTCCCTGGCTTCTATAAATAAATATGCAGTCCTAGAGGTCGTTCATCTTGAACCAGAAACAACACAAGGGATACCACAAACAAGTTTGTTTTCAGGCTTTTGGGCCACACGGGTTAACATAGGGTATCAAATTCACTATCAAAATCGATATTATTGTCTTTATAAGTATTTTTACATGTTCATTATCTTATCTTAAACTTCAATCTACTTCGATTTGCATTGGATTCCATTTCCATTCATTTCCATTCAGCGGGCCACATAAAATTACTTGGCCATGAGTTTGATGCCCATTATCTAAGATGTGAACTTATTTAGGAACTGTATCATTGACTTAAAAAACAAAATGTTTTCATATGTTACATATTTCAAAGTTTACTAGAAATAATGTATTTTTTAGCTCATAGAATCCAACTTCAACCTAATATACACACAAACACAAAAATATACTTTTAATCCTATTTGTAAGCCAATAATATTAATATCTGTGCAATTTTACGCCCTTTTCAGCATTTAAAAACATTATTCTGTGCTTTTTGTGTTCAGTCCACTCCACAAGCTCTTGAAATATACATGGTACCAATCTAACTGTAAATACAAATCTGCACTTTAACACAACTGCAAGTACTTTTTAGGGATATAAAACTGTGTTTTAATTGTTATAATCATTTAAATTCTTATATATATATAACAATGTTACCCTGAAAAACATTATAAAAAACTTACTGCATATAGATTTACAGCAAATATTATCTACATACACTAAGTAATAATCAGTGGCAATGAAGTTTGAAGAACGAACAAACTGAAGTCAAATAAACAGGTTAATACAGTTAATTTATGTCAAACAAGTCTATTAAATCCAGTCTGAAATACAACACATACATTTACTGTCACTTTACTTTTTTAAGCAAATATTTCTATGAAATTTGAAAACTTTTTTAGCATCTAAAAAAAAAAAAATTCTTGAAAATGTACGATGTATGTATCAATCCAACGGTTAATATACATCTACCCTTTTTAGTAATATGGAGCTTGGCCAAGGTCTTAATCGCTCAAGTACTTTTTTGTTATGTTCATAACTCAATTTTAAGCAAATATTGCCCTACATTTTTTAATAACATTTGAAACCTTTTTTATGCTTAAAGAACTCATTCATTTTCTCCATGAGCTCCTGATAAGTTCCATTACGATGTCTGTATTAATCTAATTATAAATATAAATCTACACTTATTAGAAATATTTAACAAGAACCGTTTCTTTATGTCGAGATTAATTTGATTCTTCAAAAAGCCATTTAAGTGGATAATCCTAAATCTCTGCACAATATACTGTAAGTACATTAAAAAAGGGAGATTAAAAAGTGAAGGAATTTCACCTCAAACGACTGGAAGGAGAGGCCGACTTCATAACCTTCAGCCACCGTGATTTTCCACACACACTGCTTGTTGGACTGGTAGTCGTCGGGGTAATTGGGAGACTGGATCTGCCCGCTGTCCCGCTTCACTTCCCCTCCACAGACGGCTGCACAAGCCACAGAAAATCACCTGAAATCTAGAGCCTCCGTTCGAAGCCGCTGGTGTTGAAAGTACCTTCATACGCCGCGGAGAAGCCTTTGCCGACCCAGCTGCTGCTGGTTCTGAACTCGATCCACAGTCGACTGTCAGTGGAGACGATCGGCTCAGAAAGCGTGTCACCACAAAAACGACCTGCAAAAACAACGTTACACGAGAAACAGATAAAAGATGACGACGACTCTGAGCGAAAAAACCTTTGAGAGGAGCTTTTCTCCAGAACCCGTCACGGACCTCCACATGGTCATACCAGCACAAGTGGCTCCTGAACAGATCCATGGAAGTAAAATTCAGAACAATCTAAGAGACAGATGGAGGTTGAAAGGTTACTGCGACATGGTGATGCCTGGAGACTTTGGATTTTGGTTTAAACATTGTGTCAAAATCAAACTTATATTGAATCTAGAAAGTAACACAAGTAGTGACTTGGGTTGGATTTGACCACAGGGTGGCGCCAAAGCGATTAAACTACACCTTGTTTTTTTTACATTTAATCTCTATAAAAAAATACCGACTACACCTATTTTATTTTATCTAAATCTCTTCAAAGTAAATCAACGCACCTTCAATAGTTGACTTATTAAACATTATGACTTTTAAACAATAAACCTATTACATCTACTCCAACTTTTTTTTAGCTATCAGTACTACCACATTTCACTTAATATAAAAACTTCAACTTCATACATTTCTGTTAACCCTCTTTTGGATTATTAAAAAAAAAAAAATCCACTAATCTTATAATCACCTGACCTGAACTATTCCCTGTATTCATGTTACACAGCTGCACAGCTGTTAACAGGCTTATTCTGCATGTGGTCTGTTCATTCCTGCTGTCACCTTCTCTCCAGGTGTGACAGAAATCCTCCACACGCAGTGGACGTAAGCCGAGTATCCGTTGGGAAAATCCGGCGAGGAAAAGTTTCCAGAGCTCTCCTGCAGGGTTTCCCCACACTCTGTCACAGCCAGAAGGTGTTGTCAACGGTCAGAGATGAAGCGCAGCAGATCTGCTGTACAGGTCCATGTCTGAAGAGAAGATGTTCTTCTTACTTGTGCACTTGTAGAGCTTGCGAGCTTGAGCGATGTCTCCTTGGCTCAGTCTGGTCCTCTGTCCGATGGCTGGTCTGGCACCGTTGACGTCGTATCGAGGCAGGATTGTGTCCAAGTAGCCTCCTCTGAGCAGGACAAGAAATACATCCTCATCAACAGAGACATTTTGACACAATTATGATTTTTTTTTCTTAAACTGCTACATTATGGAGGCCAACAACCTTTTTATTGAGTGTCGTTTCATTTTCATTGATAAAATACGTATCTGTGGATGAATGGATTTATGGATGGATGGATATATGATGGATATATGGATGGATAGATATATGATGGATGGATATATGATGGAGAAATGGATGGATGGATGAATGGAAGGATTTATAAATGGATAAATCAATCGATGGTAGGCTGGGTTGATGGATGGATGGATAAATGATGAATGGATGGATGGATGGATGGATGGATGGATGGATGGATGGATGGATGGATGGATGGATGGATGGATGGATGGATGGATGGATGGATGGATGGATGGATGGATGGATGGATGGATGGATGGATGGATGGATGGATGGATGGATGGATGGATGGATGGATGGATGGTTAAATAATGGATGGATGGATGGATGGCTGGGTTGGTGGATGGATGGATAGAAGCATGAATGAATGAATGGATGGATGGATGGATGGATGGATGGACATATGAATGGATGGATGGATAGATGGATGGATGGATGGATGGATGGACACATGAATGGATGGATGGATAGACACATGGATGGATGGATGGATGGATGGATGGATGGATGGATGGATGGATGGATGGATGGATGGATGGATGAATGGATGGATGGATGGATGGATGGATGGATGGATGGATGGATGGATGGATGGATGGATGGATGGATGGATGGATGGATGGATGGATGGATGGATGGATGGATGGATGGATGGATGGATGGATGGATGGATGGATGGATGGATGGATGGATGGATAAATCGGTAACTGATGGTAAAACAACATCATTTCAAATCTTCTCTCTCAGAGACAAAAGTATCTCTGACGTGAACGAGTGAAAAGAAGTGATCAAAGTCGGAGTGAGATCATTGATTTGGATAATCTCGCGGCTCACCTCCTGCATGGTTTCCATGGCAACACCCTCATGAATGACAGGCATGTGCAAACAGAATCCTCTGAATGGAGCTTTGGCTGCTTCATTTGAGCCGCGTTGCTGAATGCCAGAGAAAAAGGCCACTCTGGTCCAAATTGTTTTTGTAAAGCCCACACTGCTGCGCTTTTATTTAGCTTGGCCCGACTCCACGACCCGGAGCAGCCCAGAGGCGATGGAGGTAAAAAGCAACCCAAACAGAGCAACAAGTGAAGCAACAGGGCAACAAGACGAGCGAGCCAGATCTGAATGGACTGTTGGATTGTTGGAGCGACAATGACGGGTCGAATCTGAGAAGCATCTTTTCAGCAGAGCTGCTCTCTGGTGGTGAAGTAACGTGTAGCAGAACCAAAGATTAAAACATTGTTTTATCTTTACTTATACATGCATTCATCGTGAGTGTGTAGCTCTACAATTGATATCTGATTAAATACATTTTCATGATCTGTCAACAGCTCCGTGAAGTTGCTGGTTTTGCACTAAAAATGGCAATAAAAATAATTATGGAATAACTCAGAAATACACAAAAACTGTATATTTCATCTTCTATTGGCCTTTTACTTTTTAGTTTTTCTGCCAATTAAAAAGTTCTAGCTCAAATAAACTTGTTTTTTACCCTATTATAGGCCTTAAAATGTTTTATTCCCATTTGAAATCGGAATCCTACGGAAGTGCAGTGCTGCCAGCTGTGTAAAAAATCTTTGGAAAAATTGGAAATTTCTTGATACTTATTTATGCGATATCACAAAATGTTGTGATAAATAAGAATGGCTGCTATTGAAACAAAAAAAGGATACACGTATGCTGACCTTACAGTAGGTGGCGGTAGAAACAACACAGTTTTTGTTTTTCATTCAAAATTTTAATTTACAAAAATATGTTATATGTTATGTTACCAAGTTAACATATTCTATTGGTGTAGCAAGTTTTCTTTTCCACTCAAATTTCTGTTATAGTTTTTAATTATTTGTATACTATCTTTTATACTATAATACTAACTTTTTTATTTCACGGTTCAAAACTTAAATTAAGATATTTTATTCAAATCAAATCATAACATTTCTTCCCTGACAGTGAAGGATGTTGTTGTATGTGGATTCTTTCAAGTCTTGTGTATACAAAATCATGTACTGAAACATAATCACAATACAGGTAAATAATGGTGTTTGATTCTTCTACATCTAGGCAGGTTTTTTGTGGTGTTCGGACTGAAAACTACTATTCAGCCCCCACCTTACTCATGGTGCCAACAAAACAGTGAACTCCCACGATGGCTTTCCACACACTGCTCTATTTAGGGAAGGCTTATTGGTCGCTACAGTATTTCAATGACACGTCTATGATGCTATGTCAAGAATGTGCAAGAACAGCTGTAATTGGTTGGCTGGGCGGCAAAGCATTATGGGTCGCAGTTACATTGAGGGTTGTCAAGAGAGGTGAAGCTTCATATGAATTATTCAAATAAATGTTGTTAATTTAAACAAGGACAAATTAAAACAAGAACGAGCTGTTAATAGAAAACTCAGCAGCGAGAATTCTGACCTGCTCTAGTAGAAGAACTCACATTCCCCGGATCCTTAAAACTCTGCACTTCCCCTCCTATAAACGAGGGGCCACTGTACTGACCTGGAGAAGGTGTTTCTCGCGTAGTGCATGATGCTGCCGAAGTCGTATTCTTCCCCGAGTGAGTCCACCTCGTCTGGCTCCATCTTCAGGAAGTTGTACTCCTGCCCTGTCGAGCGAGATCATCCGGGATACGAAAACTCAGATTACAGGAAAGTGACCCATCGGCGAGAAAAATGCCCACAGTACCTTGCTGGATGTTGTCCCTGATGATGCTCACGTGCTCGTCACGGTCGGGACGCGTGTGCTCGTGCCAGAAGCCGATCACGTGACCGAGTTCATGCACCACGATGCCAAACTTGTCACAGTTCTTCCCGATGGAAATGGCCTGGGGGCCGCCACCTCGCCGGCCCACGTAGGAGCAGCACCTGCAGGGCGCCATGTTTGTCAGGTAATGGCACAATTCATGTGGACTTTCCCCAGGTTTATAGGAAAAATATACAAATTAATTTATACAAAGTTGTCCATTAAAACAACTTTATATTGGTATTAAAGTGGGCTAGTAAAACGGTCAAAACTCGGGTCTTATACTTTGCTTTATGGAGACAAATGGTCAATGCAGAGTGTAACGGGTCGTTTATTCGCCGCATCAAGTCAAACAAAATACAAGCTTTTACGATCGATCGGACGAGCTCTCTGCCAGCAGCTCTTCAGGTCGATAGCTCCGGGAGAGACGGTCTCGTACTGTAGAAACATCGCTATATTTAAGGCAAATTTCCGGGCAGAGAGGTCCTCCTCCTATCGCCCTATTGGTTCCTTCAAACTCCCTGTGTCACGATCTCCTGTGGAGAGTCCTTCCTACTTTGTTTCTTTTTCTAATCATTCAAATGTTCTTGGGTGGGGGTTCCTGTCTCCTAGCCCCCCCCCCTCACGGGTGTGTCCCTGCTTCGTTTCTTTTGATCCACGACCCAAGGTGTGAAAAGGGCAGAAAAACAGACGTTTAAATAACCGTTGTCATGACTCTAATTCTGTTCAAAGCTTGTCTTGAGACAGTGTAAATCAGTCTGAGTGAAATGTTGAATGTGAATGTGTATTCAAACGTTTAAGCTCTTAGATGAAGCTAGTAATTTATACTTTATATGTATACGCCATACTTAAATTAATGCTAAAAGATAATCCTAGCATCAATGCTAAATTATGATTAGCATTGTTAGCAAGTTACACAGATGAAGACCAAACGTTGACTAAACTAAACATCACTACCAGGGCCGGGTCTAGGCAGGGGAAAGAGGGGGCCTGGCCCCCTCAAATAAATGTTGTGCCCCCTCAAACCAGGGCCAGGTCTAGGCAGGGGCAAGAGGGGGCCTGGCACAATGCCCCCTCAAGATTTGTGGCTGCCCCCTCATACATGCCTGTCTAGACCCGGCCCTGGTCACTACTAAGAAAATAAGCCACATTATAAGAGTATTCAAAGTGCTAGCCTAGCGTACCCGCACGGTCTGTAGGTGAAAACGATGTAGCTCTCTTCCGTCGTCCTCTCAGTAAAGGTCACGCAGGTGTATTTCTCCCAGTGACGCATAGCCTGGCGGAAAATGGCTCGCTGACTTCCTGAAAGAGAAGCAAATTAGTCGCTGTCGATGAACGGCTTCTTTGTACGACCGAGTCCAAACGCACCACTGAAGTTTCCACTGATCACATACGGAATGATTCCGTCTGGCCAGACGCGCTCCGGTCTGGAGGTGGCCGCCCTCCTCCAACGATAGACGCTGCGTCTGTCGGCGGCTCTCCTGCTCCTGAGACCTTCGCTGGACCCGGAGGTGTTTCCTGCACCCGAACACATCGTTTCAGGGAACTCTCTGTGAAGCTCAGGCTTCACCGAGCCAGGATTTTTCAAACCTGAATCCGTGTTGTTGTTCCGACCACCGAGCAGCAGGCCGTCCGTCCGGAGGACTTCTTTGAACATCAGTAGGTCGTCTGCATCCAGAGCGATATCTCCCATGAAGGCGACTGGACAACAAAGAGAAGTTAACCATGTTGCATATGGAAGAAGTAGCTTGACTTTCACAAGAAGCTGCTCTTTCCGTCACCTCAAAATCCCAAAAAAATGGGAGAAAACCCCAAGAATTATATTACTACTGATGTACAAACTGACTGAAAGTTTGATTTAATTAAAATTTGACACCTAAAGAAACTTGTTCCAGTAAACTTTATTCATAAAGTAGCGAAAATGAGTGAAGCACAAACTTTATATGGACGATCTCGTTGCAGAAAATTTCCTGCTGATTCAGCATTATTGTGAGATGTATTTTCAAGCACTGAACCTTTTTTTTTTTTCCTGTCAAGCTACTTTTTCTCTCTTAGCAATGTGTAGCAACGACAACAAAAAATGTCGAACTTAAAGATATTCAAGAGTTTTCTTCTTCTCTGTACTATTACGCGATTTATATTGTACACATTTCTTCAACTACATATTTGAATCTTGTCAGGCGTCAATTTAAATGTCGGAGTCAAACTTGAGTTAATTGTTGAATAAAACAAATGTTCTCAGGGGTATGTTTTTCCCTATTGACCTATTTTATCTCTGATTCATTTTATTTTAGATCAAATACATTTCAGGTTCTTAAGGGCCACACTACATTATTTGGTGACTTTGAATTTGAAAACTTTTGAAGCGTAGTGTTCACATTTACACTTCCCAAGAATACACATACTGTATACACCAGTGAGGGGACATTGTTACAGTGGGAAAAGGAGGAAGTGTTAGTTATGATTTAGGCCGATTATAGAGAATTTTTGATACCGTTATTGATACCAATACCTTTGATACTTGTTCCTGAACAATACTTTCTTTTGATAACGAATTTATAAATAACTAACAAAAACAAAATGATGAGTTTATTTGTTTAGCTTTGGTAAATATCCACTGTATTTATGTTTTCGCACAAAAAACCTAAACCAAATAATTTCCAGTGAAATAGAAAATCTTCTATCAAGTAACAAATTAATCTTAAATTGACTGCCTATGTCACTGATCTGTTCTTCCTTCAGAAAATTCCACAAATCATCCAGTTTTGATCAAACGTTGTTACTTAATTTCGGCATCGAAAGACAATGGAAAATAACTGAAGTTTGATATTGAGCCCTAGTAAAGAAAAACTGGTTTGAATTATATATACATTTATTTATTTTAATTTCAGAGAACAAATGAAACAAGAAGGATAAATGGAAATTGGGAAATGTTGTCCTTAAACAAATAACGATGTATAGTGGGAAAGTAGGAAGTGATTCATAGTTCAAAATAAAAGTAATCGTGCAAACAATGTTCATCCGTCGTAAGGATTGTTAGGTCGAGAGAAAAATTTCTGTGCGATCTCTCAAGTAGGATTCCTGCTGGACACGACCAGAATCTCACACAAAAAACCTCATATAGCAGAACTTCTGTCCACGTTTGACCTCAATGTATTTACCTGCACTGATCTCTGGAAAAAATCCAAAGTTCAAATCCATAAATCTCACTGCATGGAACTGATTAGGATTATTGTAGCTTTTTGTTTGTTGACAAATAGTTTGTCCCTCGTGTGACTCATGTTGATGCTGAAGATTTGTCTTTCCACAGGTGAGTCTTTCAGGAGTTTGTGGTGCATTTTCTGGGTTAAAGGGCAAAAGCAGTTTCTTGCCAGGGTTCATTCAGCTGCTAGTAAGGGATTGTGGGAATAAAAAAAATGGCTTTGGACAGTTTAATGAGTCTGTAGAAACGTGAAGGATTATTATTTTATTTCTCACGGAACAATATGAGCTTTGTACCCAGATTGAATTCATGTTCACCATGTTCTGCACACACATGCATACATAATGGAGCTCACACACACACACACACACACACACACACACACTGCTGATCAAGAACATTCTGGACAATCAAACGATCAGAAAGTCCGTTGACTTAAGGCTCTGCTTTATACGGATATATTTAACCAGAAGAAAACACCGGCTGACGTTCCTAGAAGGCCAGTAAAAGGAAGAAAAGAAGAACACTGTGATCCGTCCACAAACACACACTTTTGTATCTCGTTCTACATCGTGACACTTCACATGATGTACCAATTTTCAGGGCATCAATCCCTGTGACGTTGGACAAGCTACTGTCAAACACCGGTTTGTGCAAAGAGTAAACTGTTTGCTGATCAAACAAGCGTCCAGTTGGGGCCTCTTTTTTTTTTTAGGACAAAGGCAGGAATTTGCCTCCAGAGAGCAGAAAACGGGAAAAACAGGGAGAAACTTGTGATGTCCTGAGACCCCGAGTCTTGACTCGCATGTCAACATGGAGTTGAATAAAACAAAGTGAAAGCGGAGTTATTTATAGAAGCAAAACATGGAGTGTAAACTAAACGTCCAATCAGAGAAAAGCCTCAAAGAACTGCCTCATTCTGCATCACAGTGATGAATCTTCACAAGATTTTTGGAGCCAGATGGTAAAAAAAAGGAAGAAATAATCAAGTTTCTAAGAAGCTGAGATTTCAAACGTTGTAATGTGGAATAAGAAAAGTTCTAATTCTTAAATTAGTCGTCACGTTTCCAGCCAGGCTTTGAGAAAACCAGGTCGAAAAGATCATGAAGGGAAGTCAAATATCTTGAAAACTAGTTTTTTTTTAAAGTTCCATTTTATGAATAAAGAAATGGTTCATTTGAATTTAGATTAATTTAACATAATTCACATAAAGATACAAACAATTGTTAATACCTCCATATAAATCAAGTATTCGTGAACATCTGGATGGTTAATATACTCGAAAATGTCAGTAGACAAAACTATGGAACATATTATATGAATTTGTAGTATGTATGTTTTTTTTACTCTTTAATCAGAACTTTAACTATGTTTATGCATTATGGGACATATGGGACTAGGAGGATAATAATTATGAGATATTCATCCGCCAACTTGAAAATGAAAGTTAATTTAAGTTAAATGTATTATTTATTTTAATTTTCACCTATTTCTGATATGACATGATCATCTGAGGGATTTGATCAATTATGAATTCAAACTGTGCTGAATTCTCTGCTGCAACATGCGTGCGTGAATTGAGGATTAACTTTAAATGAGACTTGGCTCTGCTTTCTCTTCTTCCAAGAAGTGATTGTCATTATTTTGGCGCTACATCCTGAATGAATCAGGGCTCCATGTGGTTTGAGTCAGGAGAATGGCCGACCGCTCTTCCTCTTTAAATACCTCATTTGGTCGTGTGATGTGACGACGTCTGAAGGTTCTGCTCGGGTCCGACTGTATTCGGCCTTTGAAGTGAGCCCAGTCATGCAAGCGGTGAACGTATACGGCTGTAGCTCCTGGAGTGCCGCGATGTCGAAGGGATTTTCACCGGCGTCCGGTTCTGGCACGACGGCCTCGCTGACCTCGGGTCTCCAGGCAACTGCCCCGGAGCAGCGCCGTGTGTTTTTTGGGAGTTTCAGAAGTCACAAGTGGGAAAGGGAACCGAGCCAGTTGGAGTCCGGCTAGCAACTGAAGTGCCGGATGAATCAGGTGGAGGAAAAAAAAAACGTTTTCTGGGAGGCTCCAATCAGCTGATTCAGAGAAATTCTACAGAAATGATTTCTTCGCGAAAACACGTCAAAGAAAAATGAATTCTGGCAGAAAGCACTACAGAGAAGGATCACGATAACATAAATAGTTCAGTATCCCTTCAGTTTTACTGATACAAACATCAGCTCTTAATTTATTTTCATTTGTCCCCAGTTGCTATATTTCTTCATGGTCTTTATGATGTATATGTTCTCATATACATTCCTCATTTTACTTAATGTCATGTGTATTTGAAAAAAAAAAATTTCCATCAGAACTTTCATACATGTTCCATGTTTGGGTTGAAGGTTTATGAAGGTTTCTGAGACGCGTAAAGACATTTTCCGTTAAATAAGAAATCAACTAGAAAAGGTGTTTTTCCACTTTCAAATAATCTACCAGGATTTTTAGGAAACAATAAGATGTAGAAACTTATGCTATTTCAATTTTCCTGTGTGTGCTTGTATTTTGTTGTATTTACCTTCCATGCCCTCCCTTCAGTTTCTCCCTATAGCAGGTCAATAAAAACTTGGTTGCAGCTGCTACTGCAGCTTCTCGGTTCCAGTCCGTGGTGTCAGATCATCATTTTATTTCATAGTGATAGAGTTGTCCTCCCTATTGCTACTTGATTGTTCTTGTATTTTGTTCTCTAATGTTTTTTAAATATTCTCGTTTCTTCTGTGATTCCCTCGACTATTGTTTTACTGCCACACACTTGTGTTGACAGCCATGTTTTTTTAAATTATTACACTGTTATTTATGTGCTTTACTCCACTGATTGTTTCCCACCCTTTTCATTTTGTTTGTAGTTTTCACTGTTTGTTTGTACTTTATTCCTGATAAACATACTCTTGTTTGTGTCGCTATATGCACTTGGGTCCAATTGGTTACTTTTTATGTTATGAGATGATTTGGTTTACTTTAATAACAGGATGTTTCTCAATATCGTGGAATTAAATTTCCAAATCTTCTTTAAGGTGAAGACACATATTTTTGTATTGCACATATTTATTTTAAAAAAGTGGGAATGGTAGTTATTGATCAAAAATACAATTTGACTTGGAGTCAGAGATTAACTGAGCATAGATTTAACATGACAGCTAAGAAGAAACACTGGGATTAGACAGATCTTTGAAAAATAAACATAACGATGAAGTGTTCAGGAATCTCTACTCAATTTGTCAAGACATCATAACAGAACATTTTTATTTAGATTACAAAATATTTCCCTATAATGCCTGTGTCATAAAAGATTTACTCACTTTACGTTTTTTTTTATTACATTTAAATGTCACTTCAAACTCCAACGTAAAATAAAAAATATTTTTAAAATTGACTATTTACTTAAGTGCATGTAGCTTTTTTGTACGAGCTACACAGGATACAGTTGCTCACACAAAACCTTCATCTGCAGGTTGTTCCATCATATCCCACTAAATAAAAGCACATGCAGTCCCAGGTAGATCATTTGCATGCACTCTGGATAAGGAATTCTCCACATGGAGGTGGTCGTAAAAAAGGAGCGACATTCCTGAAGTGACCACACCAATGTCACACCATCTGTTGAATATACACTATCAACTCAACTTTTGCCATGGAGTCAGAAATGACTAGTGAGTATTTAAGTATTGAGGAAAAATGTGCATAGATATCGAAATAAATAGGGTATAAAATAGTTAATTTAGGATGGGAAATAATAACATAAATCAATTAAGAATATGAGATTAAACTTGAATAAAAAAAACGTGTAAAATGAGTACATGTGAATATAAAAAATCAGTTTACCAGCCTTGCAGGGATCCTTGTAGTCGATGGCCTCGGGGAGGAAAGTGACGTTAGAGTCCAGAGCAGTGGTCGCGGTGAGCAGCAGCACCAGAACCAGGAGCAGCACCAGGACCTCCATGACTGGACCGCAGACACTGCAGGTTGATGGAGCTTCGGTGGGTCACACAGCAGCGACGCTTCCAACGCTTGACGTCCCCATTCTGCTGCTGCAGCGAGCCCGCGCCACACACACACGCGCGCGCGCCCGCACACACACACACACCGAGGTGCTTCACCTGCACTCACGTGCGTCATTGACAATGGCGTGACGTCACGCGCGTCAACACCCCCCCCCCCCCTTCTCTTTTCTTTTTTTTGGGGGGGATATTTGGAAGATGAATGTTTTGCAGATGTTCAGGAGATTCATTGACTTCTTTGTTTGGGTTGTTTCTCGTGAATCACGTCGGTCAGGTCTACTCACACAAATCATGAGTACACAACAGCTGCTCTCATGTACACACACGTGTCTTTGTCACACACTATAGAAATAAACACGGTTCATCATACTTATATAAAATAAATTATCATATTAAATATACTGATTCAAACGTTATTATAAATTAATTTGAATCAAACCAAACGTGGTTGCATTTGCTACTTCAGCTTCCTGGTTCCAATCCGTGGTGTCAGATCATCATTTTATTTTATAGTGATAGAGTTGTCCTCCCTATTGCTACTTGATTGTTCTTGTGTTTTGTTCTCTAGTGTTTTTAAAATCTTGTTTCTTGTGTGATTCCCTCCACTGTTGTTCTACTGCCACACACTTGTGTTGACAGCTATGTTTTTGAATCTTTGAGGTATTGGTGAAAATGTCTCACAAAAAGTAATTTCCCTGCATTTTCCATCAAATTAAAAGTCTTTAAAACATTCATCAACAATCTGCCGAAGAGGGTTTGTACACTAGTTCCACACGGGCAGTTTTTGACGCCATCAAAAAGAGCCACAAATTCCCCTCTGTTGTGTTTTAAATTTTAAAAAATGTTCATGTTTGTTGTGGTCACTTGAAATAACCTTTTATGATAAGCACATGCAGCGAAACGACGAGCAATACGCCCCTCTGCTGGCCACTGCAGGGTATTACAACAAATAGGCTATTATACTTCAAAAAATATAATTTAATCCATCCAAGAATCATATATGAAATTGCTTATATCACAAACAAAACTTTCAAGAGTAAAATCTAGATGGAGTTTCTGTCTCTTTACCACAAATACACTTGAAAACAGGCAAACAACATTTACTGCTGTCAGTTTGATGTGTAGTCCAGGTTTGTGGAGCAATATTTTACTTTCTGTCTTCACCTCTGCAGCTAAACCGTGGAGGATCCTCTCTAGAGTGAAAGAACTGAACGTGACAGTGAGGTGAGGACGTGTGATGGTGTGAGATCATGCGAGGCTGGTGGGAACCAGGAGCTGCACTGGAGGTTAAATCCCTCAGAACTTGTAAAAACTGAAGGTGATTTATGAGCGAAGATAAACACTTTGAAATCCTGGAAGAAGAGTTGACAGCAGGACGATCTTGACCCACCACGAGGTGTTCGAGGTCTGGACTTCGTTACATCAACGATCATTACACTTTTGCGCTTAGAGTAAACATACATTGAAGCCAAAATCATATATAATTAAAATAATGGTAAAAAAAAATTAACTATAATAAAAAAATTAAAAGAAATGAAAAACCCTGCAGATGGAATGATGTACGCCATTTTCTAATTGTATGTAATCAAAATAAATGTATACTTAATTCACCTTATGTTTTATTAATTGCCTTGCATTAATATTTGAAAAAGTTCCTTTTTAACACAATCATTTAATCCATGTGTTATCTCTGGGTCAAGGTGACCCGAGGCCCTTAAACAAAAGTGTTTGAGGTATCAAGGCTTCACAAGGTGAACTTTGACCCAGAGACAACTCAATGGTTAAATGGATCTTGCACTTCTTTGTACACAGTAGTTTGTGTCTTTTGTAGAAAAATCTCTTTTAATTGAAATATATACATTTCACTGCACCTGACCGTGGAGGAGCTGGCCAGCTCCTTCAGTGGCTCAGGCACCCCCAGTGTAGGACGGAGCGTTATAGAAGGTCCTTCATCCCAACTGGTGTCAGGATATTTAACTCTCTACTTTAAATATCCTGATGCCAATCCGTAGTGTGTTTTTCTTTTTCTTCTCGTGTGTTTTTATTTTATTTTATTTTATTTTATTCTATTTTATTTTGTTAATAGTGTTAAATTTCTAATATTGTAAATAATTGTATATTTTTAAGATCGTTTTATTTCTTTTTTCCTGTGCTGTTGTAAAAGTGTGTTTCCCCTCTGGGGATGAATAAACATTTTCTATTCTATTCTTCTATTCTATTTCAAAAATTTCTAGAGACATACATTGTTTACCATAACCACGCCCACTCTGCTGTGATTGGTCAAACACCAAGGTTCTAACTGCGCACCATTAATCCGGGACATCCCAGCTCCAAGGGACTCATTGTATAAACAAAGCGGGTGTGATTACAGCTGGCTGGAAGAGGAGTGAGGCCATTATTACGTCATAATGGACTCTGCTCTCGTAACCTCTCGTTTGCTAAGATTTCAGACAGGGAGAACTTTGTAAAGTAATACGTTGAAAACATGGTCATGATGAGAGACTTACTGCATCTTGGAGAGAAAGACTTTTTAATCTCCCTACATGTCCCTGCATTAGCTGGGACAGGATCCAACCACCTGTAACATGGACAACCAGGAATACGTTGGTACTCGATTCAAAATAATAATAAAAGTGTATTTATTTCAACAACTCTTCAACCTGAATGCCATCTTAAACTTCAGCTGAAGCGACTCCTGCAGCGCACCGACCACAGAGGGGCACTGATGGATCGTCTGTTCCTCTGGTATGGACACATCGAGCAGAGGAAAAACTTGAGATGAAACAATAAAAATCAGACCCTGACAACTCCTTGAGAAGTGCTCCGTTATTCCACATGGTGTTCTGGTGTGTCGGTGTCACTCAGAAGTGTGTGAGGGAATACAGTTTCACTCCTCCTCTGCTCACATCTGCTGCTGCAGACTGATCCAGAGACGCTGCAGACCATCAACCTCAGAGGTTTTCCGTCTGCCGGGAGGAGAACGTCTCCATGTTGAGTTCAAGTCAAGCTGCTGCTGCTTGAACGTTACTTGCAATGGTGGCACCACTGAGCGGCAGGCAGGTCCTGCTGGGTTTGGAGATGGGGGTTCTGGTCCTGGTGGTCCAGGTGTCTGGAGTCACCGGACAGGTCAGCGCGGAGGCAGGGTCGTCGTGCTACGGAGGATTTGACCTCTACTTTGTTCTGGACAAGTAAGTCGTTTTCACCGCAGGATTGTTGTTCGAACATTTGATATTAACTGATAAACTTTAGCATCTGTTTGCATGTCATTCTCTGATGATGCAACAGTAAGAGTCAGGTTTTTAAAAATGATGAGAGACTGAATCATGTTTGATCTTGTTTGCATGAATATAACATTCAAAGTAACCTTAACTTCATGGTAACACCTTGATTACACCTTTTGGTTGTTGTTTCTTAATCGATAGATCAAATATTGTGATTCAAATTTAAACAAAATACAACAACAAGATGTAAATAATCCTGTGGATGATTGTCCAAGTTGTGCTCAGTAGGTCACCAGCTGGGATAATACAAATATAAACATCCATAACAACAACTATAAACAAGTGTCTGTCGATTGTTGTTGTTTACGATGCCAAGATAAACAAAAGATACAAATAATTGGACTTACTGATGACGAGGAACACAGGAGAAAAGGGAATCTTTATCCAAAACACAGTCTGTATTGTACATGACATGTATGTAAACAACCAACCATATAGATCATGGTAACACTTGAAGACACACTAAGCCTCCTTAACAACAAACTAAAGAATAATAAACATGCATCAAAAACTTAAAATAAACAAGATTCCCTCTTTCGTTTATCAAATACTACATTAGTACATTTTATGTACATATGTTCCGTCTCCATAAGTAGCTAGCTGTAGCTACATGCTAATAGTGTTTTTGTACAGTACATTGTTTGTTGTGTCGGACCCTCCAAATGAAAAACATATCAACCAAAACCACAAAAGCCACACAAAATGTATGCCTTGAGCTAACGTTAGAAAGGATGAAACTCTTTTTGAGTTCTTGTTAAACCAAGAAATATCAGTGGTATTTATCTTTATTGTTTAACTCTCTTCAAATATGTTCTATTCTGCTCTTTTGACTATTATTTTAGATTTTGGTGATTTTTTTGATGGCCAACGGTATTTGATTTGAAAAACAACAAACAAACATAAAGTGTGAATTACATTATTATATTTCCATGGCCTGCCACTGTTACAAGTCCCATAATGCACTGCCACAGTTCCGAGATTAATTGGAATTCCTGTATAGAAAGTGATATTTAGTTTGGATCGCGTCCAAAAGCAGTTCAAGATGACAACAGTAAATCTCAGGTCGTATAAAGCGAGAGCTCGCTTTCACTGTCAGTTAAACGACCAGAACTCAACATCAATCATTGAGCTTGAAGCTTGTTGTTTTGCTGGGATGTCAAACGTGCACCAAACACGTATGATAGACAAGATGAATCATTCTCTGGCTTGAACCAGTTAAAGTTATCAGGGTCCGAAAAGTTTGGTGGATGATAAAAAGCTCAGCAGAGATTTCTGCAGTCAAAAGTGTCGAAACGCTTCACAGACAGAATCACAGTCTCCAGCTCTTTGGGCTTTTTTTTTTTTTTTTCCATCCGAGCCAGATGTTCCAAATATCAACACTGACTCTGCGCTGAGACCGAGCTTGGCGGGTAAATAAGAACAGAAAACTTTGGGAATCTGCCACATAATTGACTTAATGACTTCCGTTGAGTTGCTGAATTTTTTTGCCGAGTCGGCAACTTCTGCATGATTCCGTTTTGGCGACGACTCGGTGGAATTCTTGTTGCATTGAGTCGCCGAATTAAAAGGGAGGGGAAAGGAAAGAGTTTACGTCCTGCGAAGAACGTGAAGTGATGAGAATTACATCTTTGAGTACGGAGTGTCAAACTTAAGTTTATGCTTTGTTACTATATTTCTTAAGGTAAGGTAAGGTAAGGTAAAACTTTATTGATCCCTCAGGAGGTCTCCTTTGGGAAATTGTTTTTTTAACCAATAGCCAGCAATTTTTCATAAACAATAAAAAAATAAAAAAATTAAATGAAAAAAATAAAAAAAATAAAATAAAATAAAATAAGAAGAAGAACATGAAGAGGAAGAACAAGATGACACAATCTAAGTGTAAAGACAAAGACAAAGAACATAGGTCAAGGAAAGAAAAACAACAAAGACAAAGGATACAAAGACTAACATGGAACAGAACATCCAGATACTCTCACTGCACTCCTGCCCCCGAACTCAGAATTGTACAATTTAATAGCCCGAGGGATGAATGAGTCCCTGAGTCTATTTGTTTTGCACCTGGGTAGGAGCATTCGTGCACTCATTCTGCTTCTTTGCTCACTGATGACAGTGTTCAGAGGATGACTGTCATCATCCATGATGGACAGTAGTTTGTTCAATGATCTCCTCTCAGCAACTGTCACCAGTGAGTCCAGCTTCATTCCAACCACAGAGCCAGCCCTCCTGATCAACCTGTCCAACCTGTTGACACTCCTCTTGGACACATTTCCACCCCAACACACCACAGCATAGAACATGACACTGGCCACAACAGACTGGTAGAACATGCAGAGGAGCTTCTTGCAAATGTTAAATGATCGAAGCCTCCTCAGAAAGTACAGTCTACTCTGAACATTCTTATATACATGGTCTGTGTTGCAGGACCAGTCCAGTTTACTGTCCATCCACACACCGAGGTACCTATAGTTGTCCACTATCTCCACCTCGTCGCCTCTGATGGACACTGGACGTGGCTTTGTCCTGGACCTCCCGAAGTCCAAGACCAGCTCCTTGGTCTTTGAGGTGTTCAGCTGCAAGTGGTTCCTCTCACTCCAGTCCACAAAGTCACGTATCAGACTCCTGTACTCGTCCTCGCTGTTGTCCCTGATGCATCCAACAATGGCAGTGTCGTCAGCATACTTCTGGACGAGACTCAGCTCTGAGTTGTAGCAGAAGTCCGAAGTGTAGATGGTGAAGAGGAGAGGGGCCAGTACTGTCCCCTGAGGTGCTCCTGTACTGCACACCACAGTGTCAGACTTGATGTCCTTCAGCCTGACATACTGTGGTCGATCAGTAAGATAGTCCGTAATCCAGGAGACCAGACCAGGGTCCTGTTGTTTTGTTCATCACTGAGTTTATTTTAAATGATTACGTGGCTGTTATTCCTTTTTTAATCATAGTTATTATTCGACTTATTTCAGTAATTGATTATTATTTTAATAATTTCCTTTTTTAAATTAGAACAAATATACATTTCCCAAACGGCCTGTGACAGGATGGTGAAATGTCAATCTTAATCCATCTTAAATATCCATTTGTTTTACCCATCAGATTTAGATCCTTTGGCTCTAGTTTTCTTAATAGAATCTACGATCTGTTCTCAGGTCCGGCAGCGTGAAGCATCACTGGAATGAAATATTTTACTTCGTCAACCACCTGGCACAAAAGTTCATCAGGTACGTCTCTTAAGATGCGAGAACCCAACAGAAGATAAAGTGTTGATCAACATCCTTTTGTCTCTCAGTCCTCAGCTGAGGATGTCTTTCATCGTGTTCTCCACTGACGGACAGATCCTGATGCCTCTGACCGAAGACAGGTGACACACAATTAAAACGCTCGCACAAAACGCACAAGCGCTCATGTCGTCGACGGTCACAGGGAGCGGATTCGTGGAGGTCTGCAGAAGCTGCATATGGTCCAGACGGGGGGCGACACCAACATGAATCGAGGGTTCGAGAAGGTAGGTTCTGGTCTGGTGGAATAGAAACTGAGATCCTAACAATGACTGACATCTAAATATGTTTGTCTCAGGCCAGTCAGCAGATCTACTACGGCACTGGAGATGGTGAGTCTCCTTAATAGACCATTAAAAAAAAGCAAAGCTAGAAAATGACCATTCAAATGTCCCTGCTTGAGAACCTGGCTCCATATAAAGAAACAGTGTTTTTGTAAAGCCAGATCATTTAAGGGAAACAAGGTTGTCTGTGAAGGTTCTCATTAATCCGTCTCACGATAGTCCTTCTTATCAAATAATGTCATCGTTTTCCGTTCTTTCTCACCTCAAGGTTACCGGACGGCCAGCGTCATAATCGGCTTGACGGACGGTGAACTGAGAGAAAATCAGTTCGACATGGCTCAGAGAGAAGTGAGGCCCGCACATCTGCTGATCAAAACCACAGTCACTCGCAAACATTGTTCTCTTTGTCGGCCACGTCGCACTGGTGTTGTCAAACTGGCAGCTGTTTTTTCCCGGCGGCCGCCAGAGGAGTCATGCGATCACATGACATAACACAGCAGTTTGGCCACAACAGAAGCTGGCTTTGATTTTCCAGCTCTTAAATGGATCCAAAAACCGCAGGTCCTTTTTTTTTTTTAATGGTTCAAGTGTTTGTGTGACTCAGGCAGGTCGAGCGCGACAGTTGGGGGCCACGGTTTACTGTGTGGGGGTCAAAGACTTCAACGAGACACAGGTTTAATCCAGTTTTAACTCATCATGAACGTTCCGATGAAATGTTTGTGATCATACGTCTTTCCTGCAGCTTTCCAAAATAGCCGACAGCAAAGACCACGTCTTCCCGGTGAACGATGGGTTTGAGGCGCTGCAGGGAGTCATCGACTCGGTACGGTCGTCTCTTATCTCTGTCATTCTGCATTTCTGCACTGATAACGTTCCACTTCCCTAGATCCTGAAAAGATCCTGCATTGAGATCTTAGCGGTTGAGCCTTCAAGCATCTGTGAGGGAGGTGAGCTGCTCCAGAATTACCGGACTATTCAACATACAACCCCTGGATTTCATCAGAAATTAATACAAATATACCTAATATTTTCTCTTGTACCCTTTCATTTCAGAGTCCTTTGAGGTCGTTATCAAAGGCAACGGTTTCCTTCACGCCCGCGACGTCCAGAAAGTTCTCTGCAGCTTCCGCATTAATGACACTGTGACTCTTAGTAAGAAAATCCTTATACTCAATTTTTATAATTCAGTTTTATACGTCTGTCGTGAGATTGCCTGTGTTTGTCTGTCGGGGAAATACTGGAACACAGAGATTTTAAGTTTCTGTTCAGGAAATGGTAATGGATGTAGAAATGCAATTATTCTTTGCAATTCTCTGGATTAAAAAATGATTTGAAGGATTTCACTTGGCATGGAAGGAGTTGCAGGTCCTTAAAGCAGAGGGGTTTGATAACTGAAGGCCTTGGCTCCATATCTACATTTGGAGATTTCTGGGTACACGTAATAAATCTGAATTTAAAGAGCGTAACATCCTGGTAGGCAGATACGTTTGAAGGACATCTGTGATGTATGTGGTTCTAGACCAAGTAAAGCTTTGTAACACTTGTTGAAAACACTTATGATCTGCAGTGTGGACAGAAAGATTATGATTTTAATGTGTAACAACGTCACATAATGAAGTATTTATGTATGAAGATGAAGCCACTTCCACATTAAATCTCGTCTGAATGTGTTACACGATGTTTGCTCCCTGGCGCAGAAGAGAAGTATTAAGTATTAATCGAACAATTCGGGGGGAAAACTGGAAAGTTTGCTGGTCCGGCAGCTGCATCTCTTTACTTCTGACTCCCTTTCTTTGAGTGTGTTCCAGAGATTTGCAGTTTGGCTGACAATGATTTAAACTCTGTCCTCCACAAAAGAAACAGATCAGCACCACATTCCGCACTTTTGAATCAGCGGCTCTAGCGCTCCTCGCGTCTCGGTCGTCCGGAGGGGAATGTGGATCTCATCAGGCTCCAGCTCGGCACACATTAGACACAGGGAACGCCAGCACAAATAAACCTCAGAGCCGCTTTTTCAATGCCACACTTTCCAATAAGCAACGAAGTCTAGGGCTTTTCTGAAAAGCATAAGGACTTAATCGTTGTAGTGTCTCACGCTTTTCACAATCAATCAAGAAGTGTTTGTTTCATCTTGCTGTAGTCTATGCAGGCAGTGAAAGAAATTGTTCTTTGCAGTGAAGCGACCGCTGGTGGTGGAGGACACTTACCTGCTGTGTCCGGCTCCTGTGCTGGAAAAACAAGGAACGTAAGTCACTCCATGAAAAAGGATCTTCACCTTCAGTCCCAGCCAAAGGTTAAAATCTACTGCCAAGAATATGTGATTTGTCGACATCAAGCTTGTTATCTTTGCATCATAGTTTTCTTCTTGGACAACGTTCCTTCTAAAGTAGTTCCTGAAAGTCCTGATCAGTTTGGGATAAGTGCTGCTCCCGAGCCATTCCGAAATCTTTAAACCTTCACCAATAATGACTTTGAGCTCAAATATTTGGTTGATTATATCAGCTTGGCCTCGGAGGGATGGATCTGTGACCCTTTTGATATTTGAGCAAAGGACTATTTTCCCTAATGCTCTTTTACCTTATTGTGTTTTCACAACATCTGCTGCTCACAGACACAGATCAGTGCTTGGGGGACTTCCAAATACCACCCTCTTTGTACTTTCACCGTTAGTTTGCCAGTGTTTGGTTGATGCCACCCTGTGCCCTGTCAGCAATCCTGAACTACCCATGAAAAGCATTTGATCCTCAGTCATTCATCTGCGGTTGATTCCTCAGGTCTGCAACACTCCATGTCAGCATGAACAACGGCCTGAGTTTCATATCGAGCTCCGTCACCATCACGGCTGTCACCTGTGTGAGTATGTAGCTTCCAGTCCCGGGTTATCAACCATAATCCTACAATGGTCTTACATTTAAAGTAAGGAGTAATTTTGAATGTTATACGTCTGCATCTGACTCTTGGCCTACCTAAGGTCCGCACTAGATTAGTTAAAGAAGCCAACACTTTCCTGAAACTCATCAAAAGGCTTCGCTCTATGTGGAAGTCTTGGTTAAGTTTCCATAACAACCATTTACAGGATTACCTGGCAAATAAAATGTGGCATCACAGAAGGGTTCAGTCTGTCACTGTAATACTGACAAAAGCAGGTACAAAAAGATCAATGTTAGTTGAGGCACGTGCTGGAGGAACCATGTATAAACACAGACGCAGAAAAGTCTCTATGGAATAGATGTGAAACAGAAAATTCAGATTGGAGTGAAGAAGCGTGAATGATTCATCTCAACGTTTGCCTTTTGGCTCAGCTCACCAGTAGACTGATCGATGCACTAATTCAAGACAAGCTCACTTCTATGTTCAATTGAATACAGGACATGCAAACTATTTAAACTCCTCCAGTTCACCAAGTAAAGTAAGTCCAATTTAAAAATAGCTAACACTTACTTTATCTTCCAGTCTGACGGGACATATGTGGCCATCGCTCTGTTGATTCTGCTGCTGCTGCTGACTGTCGCCCTGCTGTGGTGGTTTTGGCCCCTTTGCTGCACCGTGGTATGTACAGAAACGAAAGTGTGTGTTGAATAAACAGTTAAATTTGACCTATTTATTTGTGCAGGCTTTTCCTAATCATCTTGCGGCTGCTATTTTTGCCGATGTGTTGGCGCTTTACAAAAAGAAATTACTTATTTACATACAACTTTGTATACTTAAACGCTTACTAAGGATTATTTTTTATTTAAATGATACAATTACTATAAATTGTCAAGATTTCTTTCACAAATATAACCCCTTGATAAAAACAAGAAAACAATTGCAAAATATTAAGAAAAATAGATGATGGATGAGGAAATCTTCCATAGAAATTTCCATCAAACAAGAATGTAATATTTCTTTGATATATTGAAATGAGGTTTTCAAGCAATCCTAATTTCAATTAAAGGTCAACCAAAGTGAAAACCCAACTATCCTCACTCACTCACATGTTTCAAATGTTTAAGTCTTCCTCTTCAAGATGCAGTAAGTCCCTCATCGTGACCATGTTTTGAACTCAATTCTGAAATTTGGGCGAACAAGAGGTTACGAGAGCGGAGTCTATAATGACCTAATAATGGCTTCACTCCTCCAGCCAGCTGTTAATACAACCGCTTTGCTTATACAACAAGTTCCTTGGAGGTGGAGACTTCCGGGACAGATGTGACAAACCTCGATGTGTGACCAACCACAGCAGAGTGGGTGTGGTTATGGTAAACAAGATTTAATCTGCAGAAAAACTGTATTTTCAGTGGGCGGGGCTTAAGCACATCTTCTAATGTAAATATTTTGTACAAACAGACACATACTGATGATACAATAGAGTCCAATATCTATTTAAGACACACTTAAATCAACACATTAGTGGATCTTTAAATAATAACATGGAATTATGTGTCTGCTTTGTTTGTAGGTCATCCATGAGCCCCCTCCTCCAGTGATGGAAGAATCTGTAAGTTTGTTTTAGTTAAGATGAAATTTGCATCTGAACATAAACTGTAAAAAGAAAAATGAAAACATTTTAAAATGTGTTAACGATACAAGAAAAGAGAAGAATTAAAGTCCTGAAGGGTCATCGATAAACACTGACGGTAGTGAAGGTGATTCATCATGGGTGTAGTTCAGGATAAATCACTTGTTGATGAAACATCTGAAAGTATGTGATGTGACACCCTTGCTAAGAAAGATATTGTGAAACAAGATTTATTTGGGCGGAGAAAAAAGATTGAATGATCTCACCAATTTCAGGATGATGAAGATGGATTCCCGAAGAAGAAATGGCCAACGGTGGACGCTTCATACTATGGAGGACGAGGAGTTGGAGGCATCAAAAGAATGGAGGTGAACTCAGTCATAAGTCTTGATATTTGCAGCATTGTAGCGATTGTGGTTAAATGACTGACACAGATGTCTTCAGTCTAAGATAAAAGTTAAGTTGTCAAAAGCCCTTTAAGTCATATCTTAGAGATGAAGTCGTTCAAAGCTTTAAAAGGCTAAGGCGAGAAATAGCTTTAGCAATTAATACACTTGCAACATTTCATAATATAGAAATGACCAGAACCTGAATTTCTCAAGCCCTTTTTTCCCATGAAATACTGAAGCCAGGTGGTTTCTGGGAGAGGTTTGATACATTGCTTAAACAACTATAACTACATTCGAGTTTGGTTAATGTGGACATGAACAACCAGAGTTTTAGAATCCCAAATGTCATTGACCACGGCAACCTAAGGATAAATGTCATACATCCTGTACCCTTGTTTATGTCAGGAAGTGGACAGAGAAAAATACTGTGGGCATTTACTCATGCACTTTTTTTTTTTACAAATTATTGTTAGTCTACATCAACAAACTACTCTCCACCATGTTTTCATTTTTTAAAGGGACATTGAGAAAAGGATGTTACAAACCAGGGTCGGCATGTTTGTTTGAAAACAATACAACTCAATAGAATTAAGATGAAAGCTATGTTTTGCAGATTATTATACATGCATTTAACTATACAAATGCATATTGTACTGAATTGCACAACAGGAAGGAAAGGTAGCGTGCAACCAGAAAGTATAAACTTTCTGAGCCAACGGCCTCACAGGGATATGTTGTGAGGTCATTGATCAAGAAGTCTTTGATTTCTAAATTTCTAAAAACCTCTGAACTGAAATAGCTGCTTACAATGTTGGAACATGTTGTGAAGGAAACATAGTCATCCTTTCATTTGCCATCAACTGATAACATACACACACAGTCACACACACAGCTTACTAATACCATACGAATAGTAATAGTTCTTTACCATGATGTATTTTAAATACAGTTACACAGTTGATTTGCAATGATTTCTTTTTCCTAATATTCATGCTTTAACAGCACATTAGTTGTTCTAACCTGCCTGTCCAATTACCAGATCATTTTCATAATTTGAACAGGTCTGGGAGTTTGACTTCACCTGACTGTGGCAGGTTTGTAAATGTGCAGAGCAGCTGGAGGAGAAGTTCATTAAAAGGCCTTTATGATGGTTGATGAGCGAGATAATCTGACCTGACACCGGAGACTTTTAGTGAAATACCGAAGAGTTGATGTAGGCCATCATGACAAGGTGAAGGCTTGAGGACCAGGTGACAGGTTTGTCGAGAACGTCTGTCACAGTCTTGGTGTAAAAAACTTAACTCAGTGGACGGATGGTTCCCTCGGGGCCTTCCGTCAACAGTCGTGGAAAATATGCTGCTGCACCGTGCGCCTGCCACTGAGGAGTACATTTGAGAAATTAACTTTAAGGACGGCAGCTTCCTTGCTGGTTTCACCATTAATGTGCTGGATAATTTCACGTCTCTATGAGTTTCAAGAGCTTTCACCAAAATAAGAGACAGAAAGGAGAAGGAATATGGTCCAAAAAGTCCAGAAACCCAAGCCCACCATGCGGTTTTGGATCAAGGTTTTCAATGCTTTAATAGAGACTTGATGTTTTTCCCAGGTCTGCAGAAATAATCCTTTGAACAAAAAAAAATTATATAATTACAGCCATTTACTGTAAAGAGACTTTACAACAGCATGGTAACCAATTATAAAAGTAACGCCAACCAAAGACAGTGAGATAATCACGGAATGGCCCAAAAATGAGAAAATGAGTTTGCTGACATTTGTTTTATGATAGACTAGAGAGACTTGTGAACTGCCTGGAATGATTTCAAGAAAGACCACGACTCAATGCCACACCCCTGGATCGCCGAATATCTAAAGGTGTACCCTGTCAAAAAAGACTCTGAGGGCCTTCATTGCAAACTCAATGAAGCAATTAAACAGCTTTGAGGCCAACTTAGAGCCAATAACTCAAGTCTCAAAGCATGCCTTAGATCGAGGAGATGCTCTGTTCTGCATAGACCTGCATAGGAAATCTCTCACCAGAAGAGTCCTAGGAAGAACCAAGATAAATGCCAGGATCCTGTTCCAGGACCCTCAAACACCAGATAATAATAGGCGTTTAAAAATATTGGGTTTTATTATTTGTGCTTTCTAAAACAACAATTTATCGGAAAAAAAAAACCGAGACATAAATAAGGTTTTCAATCCTAGGCTACATGATACTTAAACCATCCTGCTCTAGTGGAATCTGATAGCACACCAGAGACAGGGAGCCCAACGGTCCGAAATAATTATGTATTAAAAAAAACAAACCCTATTTTCTTAAGGGAGGATGTATAATTCCTTCTTTACGTCTTCTTACATTAGTGGATGACTACTTCTCACCGTAATTACTGCAGCCATACCAGCACAATTACACATCTATACTTATTGCCCCTGTTAAGAAAATACTGAAATATGCTAAAATATGAGGCTGAGGCACCAGATATGGGGCTGGGTATCAATTTGAAAAAGAATCAATAACAGTAGCAGTTCATGAAAAATCCTTTTTTTCTTCTTGCCGATCACATGACAGCATTATCAAATGACAATCACATAATTAATCCTGGAACCATGAACCATTTATAAGTTGCTTGAGTATTTAGCGCAAAACTTTTACACAGGATCGAGAGACCTTAAGTAAATCCATCTACAATGTGTCTATAGCTATGGTGACATATCAATGAATCTGTGTTGAATTAAGGTGGCGTATGGATATCAATTGTGTGGAAGTATCTTCATTTATATTAAGGCATAAATCAAGCTTTAAGCTACTATGTTATTTTCTGCTATGTTGTCTTTTGAAAAATATTACTATGAAACTAAGGAATGAGACCATAACGCTCCTTTTAAGTCACATTACAGCTGACAAAGTTGATCTTTTCTCAGGTACGGTGGGGCGATAAAGGGTCGACAGAAGAAGGAGCAAAGTTGGAAAAAGCTAAAAACGCTCGGGTGGTGATGCCTGAACAGGAATACGAACCAGCGCCAACAAGACTTCACAGCTACAAGCGCTCGTACCAGCACACGTGGTATTCTCCCATCAAGGTGCTTGAATGATGAATGTTGTTGTTTTAATTTAAGATGTCAATGGATTTTACTTTGCAACTCAATTCCTGGTCAGTGAGATGAATCACTTTCTCCTATGGAAGTCTTTAAGGTGTTTTGGGGAATAATGTGTTGCCAGGAAACGGTTAAAACAATTACCTTCAGATGAGTAAATACTAATGAGAACCAGCTCTGACCTGATTTAACCCAGAATCTGTTGAGTGAGCATTTTGCTTTCCGAAATACTTCCATGGGATTATTTCGCTTCCTGTTAAAACTTCCATCACTGGAATGTTTTTAGAGACTGCAAAAAGAAAATAAGAAGTTATTCTCAATTCACCTGTTGGCATCTCTGTGCAGGGAAAACTGGACGCTCTCTGTGTTTACCTGAGAAAAGGTTACGACCGGGTGTCTGTGATGAGACCTCTGCCCGGAGACAAGGTGAGAAATGATCCAAGAACCAAAGAAGATCCAGATGTGGATCATGTGTGCAGTGTTTTCTTTCCCAATGTAACTATAAGCGTTTAACCGACCCCTAGTGGACAGTTAAGAGAATTTAAAAAACGTAACTAAAACGAATAAACTTTTACTAAATAATACATAACATTAATATATATTATTATATTATATTGGCACGCAAAGTGCATCACCATTGGAACAACTACCTCGGTGGCTGTTTGTCGTGAAAAAGAGGTGAACATTTTAAAATAACCGAGTCAAAAAATTAACACGGTCCGTTAAATTAAAATGTCCCCGCGGGAACAATAAAGAGAACAAAGGTTCCAAGTAAAATCAAAGTTACAAATTTATAGAATAACATACAGAATAAATCGGTTTAAAGTGCAAATTATATTAATATAACCCACTGGACATTGCATTTAGTTTCTATTTAGTGTAACAAAAGATAGCTTTGAGTGGCCAATATATTATGGAAATTTAAAATAAAATTAAAACAAACCTTCACATTTTTAAAATAAATATTAGCGGATGCTCTAAATGAGTTAAGTTAGAAAACTGATTCCCCAAATCAATTTAAATTCAATGCACATACAGGTAAGATAAAGTGAGTCTCACTTTGATCTGGAATTATGGTAGCGGTTCAGATTTCTTCATCCATGCATGAAGACAAGACAACACACTTCAGAGAGTCTCTAGAGTGGTGAGGGGAGTCGTCGGCGACCACAGCGATCTCTGGAGAAAAGCTCTCATCTGCAGAAGTCATTAGAAGTTAGTCTCGGCTGGCAGGAATGCTTTTCTTCCACGACACTCGCTAACAAAGGAATTTCCTCTTTCCATCTGCTCCGCTGCCAAAATCCTACCAGCCACCATATGCAGCCTCGGTTTCACAAAAAGCACATGTTGTGAACGTACTCATCGAACCCATCTCACGTGCTGTTCGTCTCAACTATAAAGAGTTTGATTTATTTCTTGTTATTTCAGGGGAAATGCATCAACTTCACTCGCAGTCGATCCCTCTCTGCTCCTCGCTATCCCATCTACAAGCATCCCTCGTCGCCCGTCTACACCGTACCCCTCAACAACCAGCGTCCCCCTCCAGAGGACAACTACCTCTTCCACCTCCCCCCGTCCCCAACCTCCACTCTTCCACCTCTTCCATCCACTCCTCCGCCATCGTCCACCTTCGGCCTCGAGTTCACGCCGCCTCCCAACAGATCGCTGCCACCAAACTATCCCATCTACGACTCAATGCCTCCTTCTCCCACCGGCTCTCTGCCACCCCCGCCTCAGAGCCCCCCACCCTGTAGAGCTCCCCCTCCCTCCCGTCCTCCGCCGCGTCCAAACCACGACGGCCAATGATGAAGACTTGGAGACTCTCAGGATGAAACTTTGAAAGTCTTTGCCTTTTTGAAAGACTTAAGGCTGTGGCAGCTGCCGAGTGACTTCGTGTTGTATATACTTGTCAGACTTGTGTTCACCAGACGCCTTTCTATTTTTGAGAGAGTGATTTAAAAAAAGAATTGTCGCACAAAACAATGAAACACAAATAGAATGATGCAATCTTAGAGCAAATACACAATTATGATGTTCACATGTTCAAAAGGTCTTTAGGATTTTCCAAATAAAGCAAGTATGAGGCGTCTCACAATGTAGTGTTTGATGTACAATATTAACTGTAGATGTCAAAATAAACAGTAATAACCTTATTAGAGCAGGTTTTGTCAAAGTGTCACAAAAAAAGAAGCTTTTCAATTAAAAGCCTGAGGAAATGCAACAGTCAGAAAACAACAATCTAATGAAGCAGCAATATTTAAGAGATATGATCAAATATTTGTGGCTTCACCAAGTCTCAGAACAGAGTGACTGCAATATCCCGACTCCTCTGTTGCAAGGGTGAAATTTACCGCATGTGCATTTGTTTCCAAAACAAGAAAAAGGCTCTTGTCGTATGTTGGGAAACTTATAACCTAGTGAAGCTAGAATGAATAACATTTAGTTCATTTAAAATCCCATTTGCGCTTCAAAATAATACAACCTGTTTTTAAAGATTTCCTGAGATTTATGAGGTTTTACGGGTTAATATGTTTAAAGGGCAACTCATTTGTTGATTTAAGTGTGTCTTAAATAGATCTTGGACTCTATTGTACTCATCAGTATGTGTCTATTTGTTAAAATAGAGTTGTGTACAGACATACAGTATTTACATTAGAAAAAGTGCTTAAGCCCCGCCCACTGAAAACATTGTTGTTCTGGAAATCATTGTATAAACAAAGCGGGGCGTGATTACAGCTGGTTGCAGGAGGAGTGAAGTTATTATTACATCATAATGGACTCCCCTCTCGTAACCTCTCGTTCGCCGAGATTTCAGACGGGGAGAACTATCAAGTAAAAACTTCAAAACATGGTCATGATGAGAGATTTACTGCATCTTGGAGAGTTGGATTTAAGAGAGAGATTTGATACATTTGTCATACGGACCAGACACAAAAGCTGCCAGAATTGTAGCTGCGAACACTCAAAATAACCAGTTGCTGTAACAAAGAAATCTTGCGCACAAACAATACTTTGTGATGGTCAACCTATCATGTATTTAAATGTGATGCAAAGTCAGCAAAATGGCACCAATCGTATACATTATTTAAACAAAGGCCCTAAAACGATTAATTTAGACGACCTGCCGAAACCTCAAAACACATCCTTGTCAGATGGATTACTGAGAATTATGCAACCAGTCTGGACAGAGAAAACTCAAAAACTCAGATCCACTTAAAAAGAAGCAGGAAATACATTCGCCAGATGTGTCTTCAGGCTCCTCTCAAATGCTTTCACAGACACATGCAGAGCTTGCGGGCAGTGAGGTCACCGAGCCGTGTTCGAGAAAGAAAAACAGCCAACAATGAAACCTCAATCCTGCTCGGATGCCGCCGGCCGTTAAACAGTTTGACTGGAGATGAAAAATGTAGCATCGTATTGAGAACAGAGAAAAAACAAGTCTTTTTTAAATGAGCTTTGTTACACAGCATTTTGCTTTTTAAGTAAGTTTTTATTTATTTATTGTTTCGTAAAATAACACTTAGTCATAGTTTGATAAACATAACATAAATCAGGATTTTCCTTTTTGTGTTAATATGAAACATTAATGTTTTACTTTTCTTTTGATTTATCAGAGTTTTCTGTCTTATTTATCTGAAACCTTCCTTGAACTTATTACCTTTAAATACTCTGAGTTTCATGACAAGTTTTCTACTGATTCCATTATTGAAATAAATAAAATCATGCTCTATAGCGCCCCCTGTTATATTTTAATTCCAATAGTTAAAGCTCTGAGTGACATCAGTGATTGTAAAAAGAAATATCAGGTTAGTTTAAACATCACAAAATGTGTCTGACGTTTGTGGCGTCCACAGTTTCCACTATTATTTTCTAGATCTCAAGATCCATCTTTCTCCTCAAGTCACCATGAAACCCCTGATATCCTGGAGATGACCTGGCTCCCTCAGACTTTTTCCACGTCTCTTTCTAGTCCCCGGGAATAAATCTGGTGTCACATGATATTGTGCGTCTCCTGGAATCCAAACAAGTATTATCTTTCACATTTTTCTCCCGGAGAAGAGGCTGACTCGTGCTTTCGGGGAAACTTGACGGGTCGACGGAGATTTACTGGTTCTTGTTAATTCCGTTTTCCATTTTATCCTCAACGATTTGTTATCAGCCTTTTTCAAGAGTCTCCATCAAAGGCTACAAAACCTGAAACACATGTTTCCATGATAGGAGCGACCTCAAGTTTGGGACATAGTTTTCCTCAGTGGAACAACAACACAATCCTGCATGGTTCGTTTGTGTGTGCTGTACAAGTGAACTATAGAAGTAAGTAAGTAGTAAGTAAGTAAGTTTTTATTTGTATAGCGCTTTTCCAGACCAGGGTCACAAAGCGCTTAAACAATCAAAACAATATTCAATAAAGTATATACTTTAAAGGTCAAGATAAAACTTATAACACAACAGGAGTTCCTGAAAATCAAGGAAAAGATGTTTCTTAAAGAATATAATCAAAAATATACTTTTATTTAATGATGTAATTGTATTAAACAAAGTCATATTATATTATCTATCAATCTACACTCATGATGATAGTTTTGTGTGTCTTAGGTTCATCTTAGAGACTCACAAACCGCTCGACAAAACTACAGACAATGTCATTTAATGTAACAACTACTGAACTTTATTGAAATTTACTGAAATTTATTTAAAGTATGTACTTTTTTTGAGTATTGTTTTGATTGTTTAAGCGCTTTGTGACCCTGGTCTTGAAAAGCGCTATATAAATAAATATTACTTACTTACTTTGAGTGAAAGATTTTAGTGCACGTCGATCAGGTCAAGCACACGTTTTCTACTCACCCTCAAGTCGACCGAGGATCATTTTCAGAGTAATCTGTTCACATTAAAGCACATACATGATATTAAAAAAACGTTCTAACGAAGAACACGTTTGCTAGTTTAGCCGTTAGCGCCGCGGCCTCCAAGCAAGAGCTCCATCTACTGACCTTAAAACATACAGAGGTTAATTGAAGATCACATGCCGTCAAACAAAGTCCCAAAAACCAATTCGTTTTATGTGTCCTGCAAGAGATTTTAACACATGTTAAACAATAGTTTAATACTTACAGACGGTTATTAGACTCAGGACAACATACTTCAACTGGACGTCTTTCAGAAACCGATATAAACCGAGAGATGAGAGGAAGTTTGATGAAAAGTAGTAAAAAAAAGAAGTAAACTAAATGACATGTACCATTGTAAAGTGATTTATTTATAAAAAAGATTCATACATATACTTGCAAAACAACAACGACATTGATATATTTGGGGTTACAGATCAAGTATTAGCAGTGGAAGTGACATCAAAGTCGCCTCAGATGAGATTTGGCATCAATCGTTTCCCTGCTGCTCCTCCAGCACCACAGATCACTCCGACACTGACTCACGATACGTTTCATTCAAAAGACAGTCGCACCAAACAACTTTCTAGACGAGAAAGATTTCCCTAAAGTCGGAAGAGCTTGAAGATAACAATTCCTCTTTTTTATATGTAAAACCGCGTTAAGATATTAATGTCAGTATCATTCAGTTCTGGTTAAGATCTTTATTGACCTCGTGGGAAAATCAGAGGTTAATGAGTTAGACCTCGGACAGCAGTGTGGTGCACCACAGGGGTCTGATTTAGCCCCTTTTTTAATTTCCATCACTATCTCCAACTAAGTTCGATCTTATCTTTAGAACATATGATTCAGTCGGATGGTTAATTGATAAGTATTGCTTATTAGCATCCGTTGGCTACGATGTGAACATCTTAAGACACAGGTGACATTCGTCGTACAGGTATAGAGAATATTGTGTGTTTATGCGACGCCCTCTACAAGCTTCTTGACGCCCCATTCGATCCAATCCAGGCCCCAAAAGTTCTGGAGCTGATGGCCTTGGGAGTGCATCTCACCTCTGGAGTGTCGGCGCAGACCACGTCAGTCATCTACGGCGTCTAAAGTGCGGAGCTGTTCAGGCGGCGAGCGAGTCAACGACTGAGGTAGAAGATCAGATGTTTTGGTTACATTAACACCGCAGCATTGATACGAGGTGCGACATCCAGTCATGGCTTCTGTTGAGAGCTTCTGGGATGAAAAGGCGCAGCGGTGAACGGGTCATCCGGACCCCGGCCCGCGATGCTCCAGGAGTGCAACGGCCCGACGGCCACCGAACCCACAGCCGCCTGCCGACCCACCCTGGAGACGACCCGGTGGACCGCCACCGGCTGCTGCGGCAGAGGAACCTCCACCCCCGGGGTTCCACGTGGACGAGAAGCCGGGAGATGTTTGCCAGTTGGCATCTGCTCCACGGCACGCTCATACCTGTGTCTGTTTGTGTGAACAGCTTTGCCGGTTTCCTGTCTCTTTCCAAATGGAGCCTGCAGGAAAACATCGGGGCTCTCGGGAGGCTTCGGCACAACAGAACCAGAGCCGGTCTCTTTCAGTGGAGTTCTGAAGGGAGCCAGCTGGAACACATCAGAGGCGGGCGGACCGTCGGGGGGACGGAGGTGCGAGACCCGCCGCAGGTCGCCCGCTACTTGTTGTGGAACAACTTCATCGGCTGGAAACGTTTGTTTACCAGAATCGTTCACGTTCGGCGTCTCCACACTGAAGAGCGCCGAGTCCACGTCGGGTCCTAGTGTGTTGCTGCTGAGCGCCCCCTGCAGGTCTGGGTTTGTAAGAGAGGGAACAAAAGGTCAAAGAACAAGATCATGGGTAAGAGAAGTAGCTTCTTTTTCTTTATATAATCCTGTTTCTGACTCATGACTTTATTTTTCACTTTTTTTTTAACTTTTACTTGTTTTCTTTAAATATATACGATATAAGTAAGTAAGCAAGTAATTTTTATTTGTATAGCGCTTTTCCAGACCAGGGTCACAAAGCACTTAAACAATCAAAACAATATTCATTAAAGTATATACTTTAAAGATCAAGATAATACTGAGAACAACACAGGAGTTCCAGAAAATCAAGGAAAAGCCTGAACAAATAAAAACGTCTTAAGGTGTTTCTTGAAGGAGTCATCAAAGACAACATTTAGTTAAGTTTATTTACAATTATCATTTACATTGTTGCCCCCGTTAATTTTTTTTTCGAGTATTCAAATTTTTTTATTACCGAGATTAAGGTTTACGTTAAAAGATAAAACCCCTTCATCTTTTGATCATTTTGGCCGAATTTAGCATTGTCGTTGAGTGGCCACCAGGGGGAGCCATAGTTGTCACTGCTTTATTCTAGGATGGACATTTATTACACTTTCCTAGTGTAAATTAATTAAAAAAAATGTCCACATTTGTCTCATGTTACATGCAAAAGTTTGGAATATTTCCATTCAGCTACGAAATTTACTTGATTTATTTACAACACAAATACTTGTCATACATCTTCTAAATTAAGCAATTTAATAACATATTAAAACGTTGAAAGTATTTTTTAAACATTACTACCAACTGCCACAATATAATTTTATAAAAATATACTAAACCAAATGCACATGTCTGCACGTTTACATAATTTGGAAGAACATTCGTGTGGCTATGTAAAGCTATCAGCATTTAATTTGTCCAGTTATCCATCAGGTATTATGTGTTTTGACGATGAAAACAAATATATGCAAAACCTCGAATTGAACAAACCCCTGATAGAGTGGAAACAACTTATATTTATTTAAATATTTGGTGTTTATTATCCATCTTTCTATCCATTTTATTTCCATTTTGACTGGTTTCTAAATCTAATGTTCTTTGTATTGAGGAGTTGAACCGCACCTGTTCCTTCCACACATGAAACTCTGAGGTGTTTCAGTTGTTGGACACTTTATTGTAATATAGAGTTGACACTGAGACAGGGGAGCAGTACACCGACGCGCGTCCACCTCTGAGCGAGGCGGACTTTGCTTGTACTACCTGAGAGAATTTTCGGGGGGGTGGGGTGGGAGGGGCCTGTGCTTTCAGAAGACTTTTTAATGACAACGATACCGTCGCCACGTCTGCAGCAAACAACACAAATAGGCTACTGTAGCACAATTCCAACACCTCTGACTCCAAACATACACTCGTTTAAACACCACGTACCAACACACGCACACACACACACACACGGAACATTCAACAACACTGCCATGCTTCTTTTTGATATGATCACTTATATCAGCAAAACTAAACGATGCAGCACATCTTCAGAAAAAAGGGTTCTAGTCGCGCAGTGACAGAGAGAAACAGGACTCGGACCCAACATCTTCCCGGCGATAAAAATATAATCCTTCTTCAGTCCGTGTAAACATAAACGTTCCTCGTTGCAAAGGAGGAGAGGGACAGACAGATACACATCGAAATGATGGAGGAACAGAAGATCCCAGCGCACACTTTTCACAAGAGAAATTAAAGATCTATATTTTCTGTCGATAATTCTTTAGTGGCTATGGCATTAAGAATCATATATATTTATCATTATAACAGACTGATATTTTATTCTTACATTCATTCTCTAACACTCTATTAACACATATTGTCTTCAATACACACATATATATACATATACATAAACATATACCTTTATATGTATATATATATTCATCTGAATAAAGCATTTATTTTTACCAAGTTAAGCTTTATGACAGAAATATTTACATTATACATAGGGTCAATTAACATCTTTATAAGCGAACAGGACTGTGATGGATATTTACAGAAAGAAGGAGTAAACATGACAGGAATGTTGGTAAGACTCGTAATGAAGTGATGCAGTTTATAGATTTATATATATATAAAAAAAGATAAGCAAATAAAAACCTATTAGACTGTGAGTGTCACAAATATCCTGGATAGCCAGAGCGACTATTAGCTACAATATGTTCGGCAATTTTATTCATCTATATTTGACCTTTGCACATTCCTGAGGCATAAATCAAAACGATGGATGGTCCAACGTCAACAAAACTTTTTTTTTTTTTTTTTTTCATTTCGCTCAAATAGTTTCATGGGCGTGGTCCAGTAAATTCACAGGTATTTAATGGCACCTCAACATTAGACTTCTCTCTAGTTCACAGTTATATTGGGAGAGTGATCAATTTCAATGTACAAGATTTTAATATCCTCTCATGGCTGTTTACATGCTCTATTGTCCTTAGCAGCGGAACTCAAAATCTAAGGTAACATTTCTGCTACTGTGCAAATCAGCCAATGACATTTAAGATAGAATTTTAAGATATTTTCCCCTTTTCTTTTTTTTTTTGTTGTTGTTGTTGTTGTTGCATATTCTCTCTGGGAATTTGTAGAAGTCCAACTGATAAACTGAAAAGCAAGCTAACATATGCAATAGATATGATATGAGGAATGATAAAGATTCAATGTTGCAACATTTGATATATACGAGGCGTTGGCACCACAGAGAAGCTGAAGCTGCAAGTCACAGACATGTGCTGAAGAGTGTGGCGAACAAAGACAGTTCATCATGACTTAATGTCGAATCACTTGAAAATATCTCGACTGTGCCTCCGTTCGCAGGGTTTCGTAAGGACGGCGACACCACTGACAAATATTAACCCGACGAATGATATCGTAGCATCTCACGGCGAACTTCAATGAACACTTCCTGCAGGTCGCGAGGGACAATGGAGGCCTCATGCGAGGGTAAGAAGTCGACCAGTAGTTGCAGTAAAGCGAGTGTAGCACATGCTGGTTCACTTGCAGCAGATCAGCTACTGCACCACCGCAGTTACAGGTGGCGGTTCCATATCTTTGACTGGTTATTGGTGGAATAGCAGGCGGATTCTCTGGCTCAGTGTGACGTCACATTATTGCTTTTATCCATTTGTCCAACTAATTAGTATAAAACAGACGCGAGGGGCCCCCACACCTCTTTCTATCTCCACTCCATCCATCTATCACTGGCTTCCCACCGCTGTGGGATCCTCAGATCACGCTGTATATTGAGCAGCGGACAGAACAGATGGACTTCGCCCCGCGTGTGAGTGCGCCCTCAGTCTAAGCCAGTAAGTAGATGCTGTATTTTAGTCAGACTTGAAGATGTGCAAATAAATCAGGGATTCCAAAAAGAGGGCTAACGACAACAGTTTCACTTGTGCACGATAACTACAACCACTTATTACTATGCCTATTGTACATGACGACGAGGGTCTTCTATTGTCTTCTAAGTTCACAGAAATGCAACATTGTTTTTTTTAAGAATAATCTGCAGAGAGGATGACGTGATGATGAGAAAGAGGTTATGAGAAGTTGAGAGAAGACAGGCTATTAGAGATAGAAGATGCCGTTAGTGAGGCGGGCGATGAAGCGAGTAGAGGGGGGGGGGGGAAGAAGACACGTCTACTGGAGGGACGAGACTCGAGTCAACAGCCAGTGGGTGCAGGAGCGTTAGGTCGTGGTTATCGCTAGTCTACGGTCCGGCTTCTAGAGGAGCGGGCCTACAAGTCGATGAGCTGGTCCACCAGCATCAGGGAGCGAGTCAAGCTGGGCAGGCTGGATTCAGAGCCGCCACTGTTACTGCGAGAGTGGCCACCTGAAACTGGCCGGAGAGAAAAAAGGGGAGGAAGAGGAAGAGGAGGGGAGGAGACAAACAGAGGCAGAGGAGGGGAGGAGAAGCAGGGGAGCAGAAGCAAACACAGCAGTTTAGAAGGAGGTAAACAGTCGAGGGGGGGAGGAGAGAAAAGGCCCCTCGGTTACTTAGTGTGAAGTGTGTGCAGCATTTTGTGTTATTGGTGAGTTCAGCTGATTCACATGCGTATCAAATTAAATCACTCGATCACTGCTGACACCTACCTTGAGAGTTCTTTCGTCCAGTCACTGGGATGGGATCGAATTCATCCTCTGGGGTTTCCTCGGTAGCTTGTTGTTGGGATTCATAGTCGGAGATAAGGAGGGAGGAGTCTACATGGGACAAAAAATCAAAGTTAAATCACAATATGATACGATGATCATCCAACAAAGGGTTATCGCAGCTTTGATTAAATCCAAGACTTTTAAGACCTTTTGAAATTAAATTAAAGAGCAACTTAACCAACTGAAGTAAAATGTTGAATTCCTTGCACAAATATATAAACCATAAAGTGCTGAAGATTCGCTACATAACCTGCTACAGGCTGTGCAGAGTCCCTCGTCTCCAGCAGACTGAGGTCGTCCAGCGCAGCCGACGTTTGGCCGGCGGGGGCTGACGGAACCGCCGACCCAGAGATGAGCGAGTCCAGGAGAGAGTCCTCCCCGGTGAGAGAGTCTGGTCAGGGAAGAAGAACAAGTTAGAAAGGTGAACAGTGAATTGCAGTGAATGAAAGCTTCACCTTGAGTTTTTCCCACACATAATAACTTAACTCTTCAATTACACTACAAGTGGTATCCATAGCGACTGAAGCAGAGGGGATGGAAATGGCTCAGGGAAAAGTTTGAACTACTCATCACACTGAACAGAGATAAAGTCATAACTAAGACAGCAGGGACGTTCAATTCACATTCCTTAAGGGCCACATTATCACATCGAAAGACTAAATAAAAAAGATTTAAAAAAATTAGTAACAATAAAAAAAGCAATAAGTTGAAGTAGATCAATTAATTTAAAGCTTCACAGGGTCACAGTTTTATATTAAAGTGTTAAATATATGTTTTACAATTACTGGGCCTTTTTGTTTCTAAATAATTAATAAAACAACTGAATTTCATGTTTTATTATGACCGTTAATAGCTGAGGGGAAAAGGGAATCAAAGTGTAGGAAAAATAAATGTCCTTGTGAAATCAAGTTAGTGTTATAAATGACAATAAATATTTTTTTAATGAATGAATGCATTTTTTTTATTTTGCACTTTGTCCCGGTCTGTCCTTAATCCTCAGTCCTAATTTCCAGAAAACCTAACACTAATTATTGGTGAGCACCTTTGACAGAATCCTCCACTGATCCGCCAAATGGATCCGACAGCGACAGCAGGTCAGGAAGCATCAGTGAAGACACGTCCGGGGATTTCAGTCCCTCAATCAACTTCTCTGAAGGAGCAGAAGATCCATGTTACAAACACATTAGTAAAGAAGATCAATACACGATTTTCTTCAATTATTCTGATGTCAGATCTGATGAATTGAGCTGATGTGGCGACAAAAGAAAGTTCACCTGGAGCATTAGAGAGGTCCAGAGTGTGGAAGGGATCAGGAACAGCCAACATTGATGCTCCGGAATCCAAATCCTGATTTCCTAAAGCTCTTTCTTCTAGTAAACATGTAAAAAAAAAATAACATAAAACTTTCAACTCACAACCTTCGTTTACTAAGCCTGTGGAACTATTCATTCACACACATGCCAGCTCATCATCGAGTGCATTAAGATGTTTACTCCTGGGCTTGACATTAGAGGAGAGGAAGGTTTCACTGCATTATCTAACATGAGAGCAGAGCAGAGCCATCAAGTGATGCTAATCTAAAACATATTACAGTAAGTCTGGCTCTGCATTTTAAAGCTCGCACAATAGTATGGAAGTTAAATTATCTTTTTTTTTTTAAAACGGATCAAATTTAACTAACCAGAGGATTGTTGTAAAATGTCAGCAACTGCAGCCTGTAAACCTGGAATGAGTTCTTCACAGGACATCCTGGTATCAGATGATATGTCTGGAAAATCAAAGATTATGTTAGTTAATGTTAATTTGTGTTGAAATACTAGATCAAGTGGCACCTGTTAAATCGAACTTGAAAATTCAGAAAAAACGGTGCCCTTGGACAAATGAAGATCTCCTGAGTCTGAGGAGACTTTGTCGAAAGACTGAGCGTCTCTGGAAGTCTACTAAACTTGAGGTGCACAGACTTCACCTCAGGGATCTGTTGACTTCTTACAATGAGATGGTAGAAACTGCTAGATCTGATTACATCAGAAAACTGGTAGCAGCAAATAGGAAAAACCCCAAAGTTTTGTTTGACACGATTAATTCTCTCGTGTCTCCTGCTCCTCAAATCACGCCGGTCTTCTGTGAAGCTGACAGCAATGCATTGTTGAGATTTTTCATTGACAAAATTAAATTGATCAAAGAGAAAATCTCTCCCCCTTTGTTGGGAACCCCTACTGTCTCTGAGCCCATCTCCTCCTCTTGGTCATCCTTCTCTGCTGTATCTTTGGGTGATATTTCAGCACTAGTGAACAAGATGAAACCCTCCTCTTGCTCAGATGACGTCCTTCCTTGTAGGCTTTTTATCAAAGTATTTGATGTAATTGGCCCCTGGGTTACCAATATGGTGAACCTCTCCCTTTCCACAGGGGTTTTTCCCAATGCATTTAAACATGCCATAGTGGAGCCTCTGCTCAAAAAACCAGGCTTAGACCCAACTGACCTCAGTAATTTCAGACCTATTTCTAAGCTCCCTTTCTTGTCCAAGATCTTGGAGAAGGTGGTGTCCGAGCAGCTGTCTTTGTTCTTGGATCAGAGCGACATCCATGAGAAGTTTCAGTCTGGCTTCCGTAAACATCACTCTACGGAGACAGCTTTATTGAAAGTGTCCAGTGACATCATGATGTCGGCTGACTCTGGTAAATTCACTGTTCTAGTTCTCTTGGATCTGTCGTCAGCCTTTGACACAGTTGATCACCAGATCCTGCTGAGAAGACTAAGGGATGAAGTGGGACTGTCTGGGTCTGTGTTAGAATGGTTCTCATCTTACCTTTCTGGGCGCAGTTTTAGTGTATCTGCCAATCAAATGAGGTCTGAATCGGCAGATCTGTTGTGTGGAGTCCCTCAAGGTTCTGTTCTGGGTCCTTTATTGTTTTTGCTGTACTTGATTCCCCTTGGTAAAATCATTCAGAGATTTCCAGATGTTTCTTATCACATTTTTGCTGATGACATCCAGCTCTACTGCTCTTTTGACCCAACTGAGCCCCAAAGGCTGAACAGCTTAGTCAATTGTTTGCTAGAAATCAAACAATGGCTGAGTGAAAACACTTTACAGCTTAATGTGGACAAAACTGAAACTCTGGTGATTGCTCCTGATGATACGATTCCAGGGTTGAGTCAGTACTTGGGTGACTTAGGTCAGTCTGTCAAACTGAGCCTGAGAAACCTGGGTGTTGTATTTGATAAAGACATGTCTCTTGTTCAACACTGTAGAAAACTGACCAGAAACTGAAAAATCTCTAAACTTAGGAAAATGCTGTCACAACATGATCTGGAGCTTGTAATCCATGCGTTTGTTTCTTCTCGTCTGGACTATTGTAACAGTTTGTTTTCATGTCTTAACAAGAAGGAGCTGTCTCGCCTGCAGTTGATTCAGAACTCTGCAGCGAGAATTCTGACCCGCTCTAGTAGAAGAACTCACATTTCTCCGGTCCTTAAAACTCTTCACTGGCTTCCAGTTTCTTTCAGGATCAACTTTAAAATTCTGGTTCTTACTTTCAGAGCTATTCATGGTCAGGCGCCTCCTTACATCACTGATCTGATCCAGCCTTACACCCCAGCTCGGGCTCTGAGGTCTGTGGATCAGAATCTACTTATGGTTCCACGCACACGGCTCAGGACCAGAGGAGAGAAATCTTTTCAGGCTGTTGCTCCTAAGCTTTGGAACAATCTTCCTCTCTCTTTGCGCTTGATGGAGTCTACTGACTCCTTTAAGAGACATCTTAAGACGTTTCTATTTGTGCAGGCTTTTCCTTGAATTTCTCGAACTCCTGTGTTGTTCTCGGTGTTGTCTTGATCTTTGAAGTATGTACTGTTTTGAGTATTGTTTTGATTGTTAAAGCGCTTTGTGACCCTGGTCTCGAAAAGCGCTATATAAATATATATTACTTACTTACTTACTTACTTAATTCAAATCATCTCAAAGTATTTATTTATATATTCAGTTAGTGTGTGAAGATATTCGACTTCCACGATTCAAATCTGGGAAAATCGTCAAAAAATAAATTGAGCAAAAAAAAGATTCATGATCTAAATAAGATAAATATACTATGTAATATAAAGTTTTAACAAGCATAACAATATAACATATTTAATAAAATAGATTAACACTGAGCGTTTACAGGGGAATCTCGTATCTAATGCATAGTTTAGTGAAGACACTGCTTAAAACTCCTCTACATGATCTACCGTTTGTCTTGTTCTCTTCAGTTCCGGGTTTGTCTGCAGCGAGGTTGGAGAAGTCGTCGTCGTCAAAAGGGTTCCACACAGGCTGAGTCGGGGTGCCGGCTGAAGGAGCTGCTTTGTTTACATCCGGCACTACATCAGGTATCTGGTCTGTGCCGGGAGGAGAAGCAACCGACCTGCTGGGAAGAGGATAAAAATAAGTTTAGACGAGAATAAAAGTAAGATTCATGAAGGTTCAGAACAAAGACAAAATAACAGTACTTGTTCACAGCAGTGTCTCCATTAGCAGCCGCAGCATCACTCGGGGTGCGTGTGTGACTCTTTTGTTGATCTTCAGTCGTCTTTGGAGAAGCAGGAGAGGTCTGAAAGGAATAATGAAGGACACTTTCAGTGTACGACTCTTGACTGAGAGATATTCCTCTCATACGTTTCAATGTACAAAATATTCCATGTAAACAAAACATCTGAAAACACATTTAGTTTAGGTCACTTAATGTTCTAAAGTGATCTTTGATAACTTTATTATGAATTCAAATCAATCTAATCCTTCACATCAATTCATTGTATATTTGTAATTTGTATACAGTCATACACTTTGAAAGCAGTGGCAAATTCTACAATTGTACTAGAAATCGTGTGTATTTCAAACAAGTGGAATTAAACATTGTTCAACTGAAATCAAAATTTTCAACTGTAATCAAACAATTTTTTAACTGTAATCAAACAGTTTTCAGCGAAAATCAAATTTTCAGCTGATCAAGTGTTATATATTATTCCTGCTTCTTATTCATACCTTGAACTGAATATAATATTTACTTTAAACTCAAATTATGGTATTTTGTTTATTTATTATTGAAGTTAAAGAACACTTTGTTCTGTCATGTGAACATTCAAGTGTCCTTTCATTGCAGTACGATAACATAAAACTGTTGTATAAGCTGCAAAATTCACTGCTGCCAGTATTTTGGTTGCCTCACGCATAAAAGATCAAATAAAACCTTATTAAGAAGGAAAGAGTAAACGGCACAGAAGCCTCACAGCATTCATATCATAATGTTCCGATCAAATACATTTATTATTCATTTTAGTACTAGTAAATTATTCTGTTCAAATGTACTTGAGGTTCAAGGCTACAACCACATTCTTAAAATTAAATCAACATTATATCCTTGAGGTGTAGCCAACATATTTGTATAACGAGATGAATGACAACCTGATGAGTCAAAAATTGCCTCAAAAATAACATGAATTTAATCTAGCAAGATAATATCAACTTTGATTCCCAATTCTTGGTTCTTCGATTCCATTCTTGTGTCCATCACTGCACTGCACCACATTGTTTGCTGATACCAACAGTTTTAGCTGACAAAAGCAGAACGAAGAATGCGTGCATTGATCCCATCAAACATTCTAATGATGTAATGCTACTGCCCACTTCTAGGTGCACAAGCACAAATATTCTAGAGCATGGTTTAAATGAAGGAGTGTGAAACACTAAAGTGTAAATGCTTGAATAAATACAGCAACATACCGTTTCAGCTACTTTTCTGCTTATCTCAGAAGCCTGGACTGATGGCTGGCTGCTCTGCTCGGAGGAGGCCTGACCCAGGATAGATTCGCTGGCTGTTTGTTGAGTCACTGCAACCGGCGCCTGTCCCGTCAGCTTACGCCGGGCAGGGCGTGTCGGGGCAGGGCTGGACGGACTCTCTGCTGCCTGCTGAGAGGAGGCGCTGACCGCAGAGGACGGCGGCGTTTGGGTTTGTTGAGGATTGTCCACTTTCGCTGCTGGTGCCACGACGGCTGCCGGGGCGTCTGCTGCAGCTGCAGGTGTTGCTGCCATGACCGGCTGAGATTTCAAGCACATCAGAAAGAACATTTACCGACATGTCATTGTATGTGGCCTGTAAGAGCTTTAAGCACCACTTTTATACTAAATCACAGACAATGCATGTTCAATGTGCCTTTTTTTTTAAAGTGAATACAAAGTATTAATAATTGAAAAAATATATCTGGAAAATACTTTAAAACAAAGATACAAAAACTAAATATTTTGTGGTAAGACAATAAGATTTTAGTTTAAAAAAAACTTAAATAGAGACTTCTAAAGATTCATCAATACTTTAACTGGGCAGGTATTATAACACAATTTACATCTTGGACATAAAGATATACAATACTTTAATTAAGCAAATGTTGCCTGGTATACATTTTAACATGTGCTCCAATAGACACTTCTCATTTAAGAAGATAGTCAACATTTTAGATGTAATGATTGATGTCAATGGTTTTCTGTTCTAGTGTCTCGTGTGAGTGGCTTTACTTCCTTCAATGACTCCATCAAGCATTCAAACTGTCTTCCAGCCTCTTGAACGTCATCTTGCCAACTACAGCTTCAATTCCAGCAGAACTCTTGCCACAGCAGAAACTGGGAACTAAACCGTGTATGACGCGACCTTAACAACAACTGAGAAGAGGAACCGAAATTGTCTTAGTGATACTTTTTTAATCTGAAATTTGGATTTGGTTCTGGGTATTAGTTGAAAGAAAATATTTCCATCATCTTAGAAACAGTGCCAACAGATGTTAAATATAAAAAATATATTTAAAAAACGTTTAAAAGAGACTAGTTTGTTCGTTTAATTAGAGTTTATTTTATGGCAAGCTAATAATAAAGACGGTAATGAGGATTTCAGTTGTTTGACTGGCTGCTGATTGTGTCCGTTGTCTCTATTGTCTGCAGCTCACTGCTGAAAGAAACAACAAAGGGACTGTTTTGTTTCTCTCATGACAAGCAGGAGAATAAACGCCCAGATGACTGATTGACTCTTGGAGGGACAAGATAGAAATGTTGCTTGAATTTAATTCTGTCTAGATTGCGTTATGCCTTTGGTGCCGAGATGAACTTGACAGTTGTTTGTTCAGTGCTTGAAGTGAAGAGAGCAAATGAATCCCTGGAACAAGTGTGTTTTCCTGTCGCTTACTATTCAAAACAAGTCAACGGTTAGAAGAAAGATTGATTCAATATTAAATAAGGTTAAGCATTTCTCTGCCAAATCTCCTCGGCGTTACCTGGCTGAGCGCAGGTGCAGCCTGGCTGGAGTTCTGCTGCGACGGAATGATCGGCACAGCCGCAGGCTGGGCCTTCTGAGACTGAAGCGCTGCAGCTGGCTGAGAGAGACTCAAGCTGACTCCTGCGGGGTGTAGGAAAGAACATTAGTTTGTTGTTATCAAGATATATTTCCTATCAAACATTCAGACGTATTATCCAAAAGAGCTGAAGAAGTGCAGTGAAACTTTTTCAATAATGACCTCAGATGTGTAGATCTTTAGGGTTTTTAGAATCATGTCTTGTTGCTTTATTCATTCTCGCTATATGTAGAAGGATTAGAAGAATCCTTTCTTAACACACGTCCCCATTCATTACCTCCGGTTATGACCATGACGACAAGTGCAGACTTACCGACAGGCTGACTCGCACCACCAGGGATATTGGCTCTCTTGCGAGGGGTCAGAGCAGCAGGCTGGATGGGGAGGATCCCACCAGCTGGTTGTGTATGAACCGCTTTGGGCCTCTGGCGTGGAGTGATGGAGGTTTCAGTGGTGGGTATAGGGTCCGTCAGCCTGGCCCGGCACAACACATTGGATCATGGAAAGAGTTTGATAACATTTAGTTAGTAAAGTGTCAAACTTAGGCAGGGGGTCCTTTGTACATAGTTCAATTGCAAGTTTATGTACAGTATGTTTAAGAGTACATTTGTTCATGTTTCACAACTGTACCAAAGCATCAATCATCAATCAATAAAATTATTCTGAAATGTAGCCTGTCATTTGATGTATTAAACAACTATACACAACATGATTCATGTTTGTATTTGTATTCATTTGTAGATTTGTTTCAGAAATGAAATGGTTGTTTGGCATTTTATCTCAACTTAGGCCAACTTTATTTGACAAAATTGACCATATAAACTATCAATACGCCACATGTGTCAAACTCAAGGCCCAAGCCCACCAAGTCATTTTATGTGGTCCGCTTAGCAGAACAAAATCAAAATAGTTCAATGTCCCCGTTGACCTTTAAAGATATTCAAGTGTTTAAGATGTGATAAAAGCAGATATTATGGACGTCAAAAACTATACAGACTTCCAGTAACAATGAAACTGAGGTTGAAGGAAAGGAACACACAGATAATTAAAATACTCCTCATAATAATATATCGTACTTTAAGCGGTAGTACTAAGGGTTAGGATTATTTTTAGAGTAATCCATGTCTTTTAGGAGTTATAGGCAAAAATGTTTGAGCCATATGACGGTAGCAAACGTCACTTTACTTCATACAAAAAACTTAATACCTCGACATGAGAAGTTATTTGTCTTTTTGGATGCATGAACAAAGAAAAGTGATCATTGTTGGTGACTGTCATATGGAAAAAAATGTGCCTATAACTCCTGTTTAACATCAACAATCATGATCTGCAATTGTTTTCTGTCAGCGACTCAACAACAGTCCTTACATGATTGAGTTCGACTCTCCTGATATAAGCAGTTAGTTCTTACCGTGGCTTTGCCTGATTCTTCTTTGCAGCAGCAGCTTCACTCGCCTTGATGGGTTCCGGGAGTTTAGCAGGAATTGAGGAGTTCTGGGATGACAGAAGCAATAATAAAAGACGGTCACCTAACTTTGTGTTCATCAGCACGATCAGAGACGCTCATGCGTGTTTCTACTGTGTTGCATCACCACTACCAGCAGCAGAGACGAAGACGTGATTTTTATGCCAAATGAGGCTGACCTGGAAATTCTGAACGGGGCAAGTCCGCTGAGCCAGTTTAAACGCAAAGTGGGACACCTGGTAGACGTCTGGTCGTTTGTCTGGATCCGGCTCAAGCATGTATCCTGAAATAGAAACACATGCGGCAGAGATGCCAGTAAACGATGAGAGGCTTTTAAAGGACGGTGCGACACGAGATGATAGAGAGAATAAATATTGGTGGACACTAACGAATGAGGCAGTGGAGATCGTAAGAGTAGCGGGAGTTGTCGGGGATAGTGAAGCTGCCATCGCAAATGGCCACCTGGCTTTCACCGAAGGGGAGAGTGAAGAAGCACAACTTGTACAGCAAACAGCCCAGCGCCTAGAAGTGCCCGAGTCCCATCACACCAAAAACAGTGAAAAGGAAAAGAGACAAACAGGAGAATGGAAGGAGAGAATAAAAGATTTAATCACAATTGAATCATCAGTTGAAAACAAACATTAAAAGATTGAGAAGCTTAACATCTGGATAAAACCAGATTTAAATCAAGGAGCACATGATGAAAGCAGCATCAGCACCTACCCACACATCTGCCTTGGTGGTGATTATCTTGTTGTTGTACAGGTTCACCATCTCCGGGGCTCGATATGATAATGTCGTATACCTAAACGGAAAGAAAATAAATGCCATTATAATGTTGAAATAATAAGTGTGACTGGATATGTTTTGAATCGACAGCAGCACTAACTTTTTGATTTCCTCCTCCACTGCAGCGACACCTTCAGTCTGTGGACTCTGGAACCTGTTGGTGGCGCTGCCGAAGTCACACAACACGTAGTGACCCTTGTCATGCAGCAATATGTTCTCCACCTGGGGACGCAGCACATGGACTTTATTAAGAGATTTATTAAGAGGAAGAAATGATCATGAATCATATTGTAAACACATGATTCAGAATATATATAACCATATTGGCTTAGTTTTGTGATATACATTTGTCTTCCTCTTATTGTTCACTTCCGGTAACAAATATATTCATAATTATAAGAAAAATAAATGAATGAAGCAAAGGGACATTTAGGCTTTTAGTACCGTTACAGTGCACAATCCAATCTGGCAGACACATCCACAATAATGGGACAATGGTAAGACAGTAACAAGAAGATTTATTAAAGAACTAAGAAGGATTTCTTTACAAAGCTAACTCAGACTAACAATTTTGCACATTAATGTGGTTTTTCACTGTCACGCGATCCTGAGCAAATACGTCACCTTTAGGTCTCTGTGGACGATTGGCACCTTACGCTGATGTAGGCGAGAAACAGCATCACACGTGTCACAGAAAATCTGGAGAACCTCTGCCTCAGTGAAGCCGGTCTGCAGTCTTTGATTCATCAAATTAACCACCTGGCCTCCTGTGGGATGTTAAACATGATAGCAGACGCAACATTTGCATTAGAATTGCACTTGGAAATGGGGAATTGTGAAAGGTTTAATAGGCTCAATTTTCATAAAGACGGTAACAGAAAGACAGTTCTTTTCCAAATGAAATTGTTCGATGAAGAAATAAAATAAGCAGCAATGTTGTGCCATTATGTTTACTTTAGATTGTCTTGTAAATAATATTAACGCAAGTCTGGTTACCCCTTTGCTGTGTTGCTATTGATAAAATAAGTATATGAATATAATTAATAAAAGATTGAACAACATTCTCATAGTAAGGAAACCTGACATAATGACCTAAAATCTTCTAAAAGAAATTAATTATTCCTATTATTTATTCATACTTGAGAAGATTGAGTCTGTGTTTACGAGAGACAATTTTGACTTTGGATCGGGTTTGAATGTGTTTTTAAATCCTGTACTCACCCTTGCAGAAGTCCATGAGAATGAAAACCTCCCAGACATCTCTCGACCCCATGGCTGTGATACTGGAGTCGAGGTAGCCGACGATGTTCTTGTGACCAATGAGGTCTTTCTGCAGAACACAGAGACGAGACGGAACTCAAGCATTGATGAAAAGAAAGCTTTTCAGGTTTTATAAAGCTATAAATGTTGTATAATTTTAGATATTCTAGTTTTTAAATATAGTTGGATTCGTTTTTTCTAGTTTGAACTAGAATAAAACTAGTAAATATTAAGCAAGTTGAAGTTTTATTGTATAAAAGTTAAAAAATAAATCTAAAGCAAACTTGCACTAAACTGTGGCAAAAGACAATATTATGAAAATCAATCACGCCTTAACTCAGCTCAAGAGCCAATGTATAAATCCAACAGGATTTAAGACTGATTATTATGTGTATTCAGTAACTTTTACTAAATCAAATATCTTTCCAAGGCCACTTGTTTTGAGGGGACTTCTATGTCCTTTTTAATATTATTTAAAAGAACATTTAGATAATGAAAGGACATTGAAACTTACCATTATCTGAATCTCACACTTGCACACCTGCAGATCGTGCTCATTGTTGACATACATCCTCTTCAGAGCGCAGCGAACGCCTTGATTCGTTTTCACAAGGAACACGATCGCAAAGCCCCCTGTAAGAAGATTGATGTGATTAATGAGAACATATTTAAAACTACAATCTTTTCACTGTCAATTTGTGGATTATGAGTCTTAAAACAATCAAACAGTTGAACATATTACATATACCCATGACATGTACACGAAATTTGGACAGAGAAGAAGTCAAAACAACACTAGTTTGTTGAACTTTTTACGCCACCTGACACAACCTTCGGTAAAAGTTCTTATGTAGAACTGTAGTTTTGCTTGTTAAAGTTTGATTAAATCAACATTTATCCAGACATATAGATGGAGAGAAGGCATGACAATAGATGAAATCCCTGAAATTGACTTCCGAATTCAGCAATCCATTAATTTCTCGGTAACTTTGCAAAAGTAACAGAAACAAAGAACCATATTGTGGGAATGTAAACACCATGAGAAAGCAATTTGGGTTGAACTCTAAGCACTATATAATCCGGAGAACAGCATTACTTTCTCTGCCGATCATGACTTTACATCAACACTAAAGAGCAGGAAAACAGCAAATGGTGACTCCTTTCATGCCCATGCATTAGTCATGTCGTTGCTGCGGGGTTCATATCAAGTCCTACATTGAACAATCACCATCTGGTGCAGCTCTGTCTACATGCTTGTTTTATGTCAGCAGTGAAATAATAAAGGTATATATTCATTGAAAATGTAATTCTAAATGTAGAGTACAGTTGTGTAAACCATCAGTCACCTCTACAATATGACTCAACATTTAGTTTGACTATCAGACTGAAAACAAAATATGATTGTGGCACAAATAATGTCAGCATTAATATCACTTGTTCTGTCCTATTACGAGATTTGTAAATAAACTCACAGATGTATGGTATAATACATTGTATAAGTAGTATTAGTAAAATATAAGTAAAATATAAGTTGTGATGTCTATGTTACATCAGTCCTCTTATATTACAAGAGTGAAATGAGGTTGTATACACAACGGGACCATTAGATTAAGCAAGTTATCTGTTGTTACCTGATTATAAATAAAATGCCTTCTCAAAGAAATGCAGAAGAAAAAAACAGTTTTGGGTACGACAAAGTCATTCCACATCTGAACTTACAAAAGGTATATTATAGGATGTGGAAATGTTTTTTATTCCAGATGACGACAATATTCATAACTAATTTTGTTACAGTTGCCAGCAACGACCCCTTCTAAACAAGAAAGAAAATAAACTAAATAAAAAATACAGATTAGTCCTTTCACCTATCAATGCAAACAGTGCTAAAGAATTATTATAGAAATGACCAATCAGCAAAATTAAACCAAGTATTATACTTTAGATTATTTAATTCAATAAGTGCAATGAACTCCATTAGAATTGCAGATTAAGAAAAAGAGTTTGTGATTTTTTTTCCCCCCGACATAAATCGATTGACAAAAGTTAAGTGCTCTCCAGGGAAATGAGGGGAGAGTGAGCTTCAATACTAAAAAAAAAGTAAAATCATCTTTGTATTAAAGTACTACAATTGAAGAATTGACTTGTTTGCTTTCAGTGGAAACTTTATTCTAGGCATCCAAGATTATGATTCAAATTGTTCCAATTCATATAATAAGAAATATAATGACAGAGAACAGCAGATATAAGTATTGACGCGAATAAAGTCACTGTAAACCATAAAAAAATGGAGGCTGATATGAAAGAAATAGCTGCAAAATAATTAAAAAACATTATATAATTTCAAGGGTATGAGAGCATGTATGAATGGTTGTCTGTCTTTGTGTGTGCCCTGCGACAGACTGGCGTCCTGTCCAGGGTGTCCCCTGCCTCTCTCGCCCTATGACTCTGGGATAGGCTCCAGCCTCCCCGCGACACAGGGATAAAGCGGTTGTCAATGAATGAATGAATATTATTTCATATTAGTAATGGCATTGTTTAAAAAAAACAGTCTTGTCAGTTCAATGTCAACCTTGAGGAATGCTTGTCTGCCTTATACTATGAATATATAACTATACAATTATAATGTTCCAATCCTTAGTTGCACTTATGTAAATAGTTTTAGTGTTGCTATGACTAAATGTATCTGTCAGCTTTTTTAATGTCAAATAGTGACCATATAGAGTTCAAGATCATCTCTTTCTACCCGTCTGCTGTCCAGATCTTGAATATTGTTGAAATAAATGTACTGTATTTGTATTTATTTATTATATGCCATTGGATGGTAATGCATGTCATTCATTCATTCATTCAATCATTCATTGTCTGCCGCTTTATCCCGGGGTCGGGGGTCGCGGGGAAGACTGGAGCCTATCCCAGTATCATAGGGCGAGAGGCAGGGGACACCCTGGACAGGACGCCACCGAAAAATCCTGTGTTTTGTTGACAACGCCGGCCATAGAAGTGTCTTGACTCTGAAAACAAAAGTCAACTGTACGACATCATCATCTCACCTTCAGCGATGGTCTCCTCGACGGTGACCTGGTGTTTACCGACCGTGAAGCTGCGTCCAATGAAATTCCCTCCAGCATGGCTGGACCCAGAGCTTCCTCCTCCTCCTCCTCCACCAGAACCAGGCCCAGAGCTGACCAACTCCCGTCGAGAATCAAAGAACTTCCTCATGATGATGTCGAGATAAGAGGAGGGAGGGGGGGTCAGTCAGTAGTCGTGGCTCCTCAAGACGAGGATGACACTTTTTTTTTTACTGGTCCACTGGAAATATGAGCCAAAAGTTCCTCGTATCGAGTCTATTCACAGGAAACACGCAACGCTGCTCGTGTCACTGATGGTGACCGAAAAAGAAAAAAATCCCATTCACTGACCAACACGACGGTTGTAGCTTGAGCCGCTGCGACTGTTATGTAAGGGGATGACTCTGGAGCATCTCCGGGCAATAAAGTGTCTCCTCGGCTACCCATGCAGCTGCTCGACCGAGGAGGAGGATGATGGGGATGATGTTAGCAACATGATCGCCATCGCTTGCCCAGGCTAGCTCCGTGCTAGCTACTTACGCTACTATGACATTTCGTGTAAGGTTACCCAGGTTATCCTGCGAAGATAACGGCTGCGAGCTCGACGTCCTCTGCGGGCGTGTAATGGCGGTGAAGCGGGTCCATGCTCAGGCGGACGAGCGACGCGTTTGGTGCCTCATCGCTCGTTTCATCGAAGCCAACTTGGGATGAAAACTAAATGGGTTTTTTTTTTCTCTCTCTCTCTCTCTTCGTAAGCTAGCGCTGTCGCAATGAGACCCGTCGCGTTCTGGACACGGCTCGTGCTCGACGAGGAGGGCTCTGGTTCTACGGTTGAGGATTTTTTAGCGTCTATTAAAAAAACATTAGACAGCGTTTTTTTTTTTTTAGTCCAGCAGCGTAATCCCTGCAACCACAGCAGTCTCCGGCTGCCAGAGATATCGCAACATCCGAGCTGTTGCTGTTGATGATGGCGCAGAGAGAATTGTGGGGAATGTAGTTTCGAGCGGAGATGCCGCCGCCCCCCCTCCCCTTCGAGGATGTGGTCGTCACACGTGATGCGTTCAAGTTCAGTCCGTCCTAAACGAAACGAACCCGATGATGAAAAGCGATTTCATTAAACACAACATTTTTCTTTAAATAATCATTTCTTTTTATATATATAACTTGAAATAGTTAGTTACATAATATAAATAAATTAAATAGTTAACGTACATTAAGGTATTTAAGTCGACAAAAACACTACGTTTACATCTGTGCTTTTTGTAAGACAACCATGTTTAACTCACTTGTACAAAACGGTTCGTGTGTCTCATAACACTGTGTTTTACGACCGAGAATTCGAGCCGCGAACGTCTCATGGCTAAGAGGATAACTAATAGTTTGCATCTGAGTGGGCGGGGCGACTGAGACAGCTGCTCGTATAAAGTCCAGGTTCCTGCTTTTTTTGGACGCGATAAACTCTCTTCTATTTAAAACTTCATTTCCTCACAGGTAAGAGAACAAACTTATATTAGTTTCATGACATATGTTTCCAGTGGTACTGGGGTTGGCAGAAAAAAAACGAAGGCGTATTTGTTCTTGTTCTGTTATTGGGTGTGTCCGGGATTAACTTCCCACCAACTTTCAAACTGTCTTTTTTTAAAACTTATTTCTATGATTTGTCTTATTCGCAAACTATAGAGAAGTTATGTGGTTGGAACTGGTCACACTTTACTATAGTTAGGAGAGTTAATCCAGATGTATTTTTCAACACCAGATGTTCATCTACAGTGAGTACGTAAAATAGTACATTTCACTAAGTTTTGAACTATTTGTGATGAAATAGCTTCGCTTGAAGTTGTGACTAAAGTGACAAACAGTTCTTCTATTGTTCCTCTTTTTTTCATAACTTTGTGACCTCAGTAAATAATCAATGAATTCTTAAGATGTTTGGCAAAAACAAGGATTCCTTATTACGTCTCTAAAGTTTCATATTACATTTCCTGTGTTTTTCTATTTTAATTTTACATTTTTTTCTTTAGCCATAAAATTGAGCTCTAACCTCAAGAATGTAACTCTTTTTTATTTATTTTTTAATTTATATATTTATCCTTCATTCATTCAGAAAACGTACTATATATTGCGAGGTATTAAGTACTTGATAGCATCTCTTTCATCATGACTCTATTGTAACCTATAGGATGGTGATTGTTATTAATATTATTAAGAGTAAATGAGGAAATTACTAATTTTTTCATGTTCCCTCAATCCGCAGTGTTGAATTGTAATATAGTGATAATAATCCACTTTACTGATAATGATGACAATTCCGATCTTTGAAAATTGTGACAGAAAATAAATACTTTTATTACAATAAAATATAAAAAATGTTTTGATTACTTATAGTTGAAAGTTCATGTCACACAATACACATTATTTTGTCACAGCTAGTTGTATCCACAACTACTGGACCATAAGTCATTGTCGGTTGGCGATGAATGGGTTGAGGTGTGTTGACACTCAACAACTGCTCATGGATGCTATGTTGACCATGTAAATGAGGAGTAAGATCAAACCCTGGAGGCTTCGGTCCTTCCATTTTTACCATGTTTGAGTCTGATGGTGACAGACAGGCCGTGGAAGTGACGAGTAAGTTTGACACACATATGATGTCAGAAAAGGATACGTTGATCCATACTCCATTGACCCTCCGGCACTTCGCTTCCTCGTGGTAGAGTAATTAAAAGTGTTTCCACACCAAGAAGACGTGTGACACGGGAGCTCCTCTCCAAATCATGTGTGACTGAAACCCTCTCTTCCTGGTTGGATGAATTTAATTTAATATTTATGAGAACTCCACAAAGGGCACAGTGACAGCCAGTGACCGATCCCAGATGCCTCCCCTGACCATCATATTTTTGTTTACTTTCTTTAGGTTCCAAAGCCTCAACGTCACTAATCTATAATGGCAGCGGTAAGTTATGCATTGAAATTGTTTGTTTAACAGTAATTAGTTTAACCGTAACTCGGTCTATTGTTGACACATGTTTACTTAAGGTATAATATTGACCAAATGTTGAAAACGACATTATAAAAGTGCTCATTCCACTTGCATGAGTTAAAGACCTTCACAAACATCAACAATACTGTTTACATGAGACTTGAATAAAAACAAATATTTAACATGTAACATAAATATTTGTTTTTTTAAGCATGTACTTACATTCTGTGCAGCCTTTGGGTCAAAGAACCCCGGAGGCTAAAAAACAAAATCATTGTTATATGTATCCTTGTGTTGCTTGGGGGTCAATGTAAACCGGTAGCCGAAGTGGTGACTGATTATTTTTTTGGTGAGCCAAAATGTGCGCCACACAATAATAAATAATGGACTAATTGGAAAAGTGATGGAGAACTTAAAAAATTAAAAATAAAGTAACAAAAGAAAAAAGCGATTTTGGAAAATAAAAATATGCCCTGACATTATAAAATAAAGCCTAATAACTTTATAAATGTATACTGCAATTTGATTGTATTCATTTATTATGTATTTCAAACTACGATCTGAAACTTACATTAAACTATATTTCTTTAATATTTTAAAACAAATAATTAAAGAACTCCATGTTATAATAATCAATTAAATAAAATGAAGACAGAAATATGATCAGTGTAATGTTTTTACTATATTTTAGTGCAGATATGCAGATGTATATTTATTTTAATTCAAATAACTCATTATCTTTACATCTATAGAAGGACACAATGATTCTTCCTCTCTTACTTTGTTACTTTGAAGCAAAAGAAAACCAGATCACGTCCCACAGGACAATAGGATGCGAGCGAGAAGAGCATGTGGTCAGCATGTCAACTCGGAGAAGAGCCGCCGGTTAGATTTGAAACCTGAGACCCCGTGTGTCGGACCACTGCGAGCACACTGACCTGAACTTCAGCTTGAATTTGATGATACTTTCACTTTTATTGAAAAAGGAATTATATATATAAAAAAAGTTTGGCAAAAGGGAGGATGGGAAGTAGTTTTTCTTGACATTAAAAACAACTATTCTACTTGTGGTCAGATCGGAAACCGTGGAGTCGTCACCGAAGCTTCAGGTTTTGACCCAGAAGCAGACGCTCAGAAGCTTCGAGGAGCCATGAAAGGAGTTGGTGAGTTTTTTTTTTAAAACTAGAGATGCCTGGAAACTCAAATAACTACTTCTTCCTGCGACTCCTCCAGGAAAGTTTGAAGCATAATATGACTCTGCGAATGTCGCCATAGGCAACCCTGTTCATTCATGAACTTTGCACCTCCGCCCGTAAATCTGTCTCCTGATACAACACTGTTTATCTGTGTTATAGTTAATGTCATTGTGTCTCGTGGTCGGGTTAAGACATCTGCCATTATGTCTCACTCAAATTGAGAATCCTGCAGTGTTTACTGACTATAATCTCCTGACTCCAGTTTGAGCTCTATTGCAAACAGGTGGTTTCAACAATATTGTCGCTAACCAACAACAAGCGTGGTTCAGGGCCTGAGGCAGCGCTCGAGCCTCGTCCAAATCCTCCCATTTTTATTCCATTCAAAAAAACACTTTTCTCTTGACGTCACCCGCAGGCACTGATGAAGCAGCTGTCATCGAGGTTCTGTCCCATCGAACCAATGCTCAAAGGCAGCGCATCAAGGAGGCCTATAAACAAGCTGTTGGGAAGGTGAGAGAACAACACCTGCACAATACAACGTGGTTATTGTGAATAATAAGGTGCATTAAGAACAAAAAAATCAATCAGCAAAAGATCCGCTCAGTTTTAAACCGTGGTGCTCTCTAGGAAAATGATAATATTCCAAAATACTTGCTTTAAAAAAGCAGCTCTTTCAGTCATCAAAATAACGCCTCCCCATCAGTCCATCAGCTCCATGTTACTAGACCATGTTGCTAAGTAACACGACAAAAACGAGAGGAATATAAAAGGTGGATATCAGCTGTGTTTACAAAACAAAGTAGGTAATTCCATTTCCTTAAGGGTACAGATTAAATTCTGTCACTGTGGTGATAAATGAAAAGAAAAAGAAATAAGGGACTAAGATATATTATAATGACGGTGAAATACTATATATATTACATTATAAAAAATAAACCAAAATCATAGAATATTATTTATTTCATTGTTTTATTAATTGTATTTAGTTAAATACATAATTGAATCATACATGGAAAACATGTTTTGTTAATAGTTTTATTCTGGCCTCATCAATACAGTGAAAGGGCCTTCAGTTCAATATATGTTTAAGTTGTCTCAACTTTAACTTGGTTTTTATCTGTTACTGATCCCACTAGATAAAATGCTGAATCGTGTGGGCTTCATTTAAAAATGATAATAGATGCTGGAATTTTGTTTCCTGAAAAGTCATCAAAATACTGTAAATAATTATATTTAATAAATATATTATTTGTGTTTGTGTATATTCTGTTGTTCATACGTCTAATTGGATGATTCAAAAAGTAGAACTGGACTCCAAGCAGTTAGAAATTGCCATTAAAAACCAGCGGTAATTAAAACAATATTTGATTCGTATCGACTCTTGAGCGTCAGTGTGTTCTCTCATCATTGTTTCCTAGTTTGTGAGGTTTGCTGAGCTGACACCGCTCCGATAGTTTGTTAACCATTAACGTCAGAGCCGAGTTGATCCAAACACAAACAACGAGCTGAACAAGAAGAGTCTTTCGGTTCTAAACAGACGTGTCTCGTAAGAATCGATATATTAACTGAAGGTCAGAGAAGCCACGTGTACTCGAATGATAACATAGACGCACAGCTGTTCTCTCAGAGAAGTTAATGGAACTTTTTTTTCCAAAGTAAGTGCAGCTTGAAGGACAGAGATAGAAAGAGTGAGTCATTTGATTCACTCGTCGACGCCCACTTGTGGTCGCACTCCAGTTATGTCGAGCAGAAGGGAAAAACCACGCCCTCTAGTGGCTCCTGGAACATGTGAGCTCATGTCTGATGTCCCACCGGGATTCGAATTTTTAGGGAAAACTGACTGCTTTTAATGTGAAGGGAAACTTATTTCATCCTTCCCCACTCGTGAACAAGACTTCTACGTCCATGAAATACTCCGACACAATCTCCCGAATGAGCACAAAAAAGCAAAAAGACACATTTTTGATTCTGCAGGACTTGGCGGACGAGCTGTCCTCGGAGCTGAGTGCGAATTTCAAGAGTGTCGTTCTGGGACTTCTGATGCTGCCTCCCGTCTATGATGCCTATGAGTTGAGAAACGCCATGAAGGTGAAACCTTTTATTTTCTACTTTTCCCGTTGTGCACGACCGTACTTGAATGTATCACAAATGATTGAGAATGCCTTGATTTCTCTTCACTTTTCTCATCATTCGCTTCAGTACTTCAGATTCATTTCGATCCCCACAACTCATCTTTAAATACTTTTTTATTCCCTAAAAAAACTTAAAACTTTAAATTATATGCTGTAAAGACCATTTCTGGGACTGTGTGGGACTTTGCAAATGTTTGGTGGCAGTGACACAAAGATTAAAATCATATATACACATAGTGGTCAACACACATTCAACAAAATGTTAAAATACAAAGTGGTAGAACACAATACATAATACACACCTTGTTGTGAACACAAACACTCAATTAAACACAGGTATTGTGTTACCTAACATAACATAACATACACTTGAGTAACAAAATACAATAATAAAAACGCTAAAACACAAAATGAACGTGGTGGTCAACACACACACTAAACAAACAAATGCCAACGGCTAACATATAAAACACACATTGTGATCAAGAAACCTTCATGGAAATCAACAATGTTTATTGTTTTTTAATCGCTACAACATAAAACACACATGGTGGTCAAAACACACTTAACAAAATATGAAAATACAAAGTAGTAGAACACAATACACACCTAGTGGTAAACACACAAATATAGTACAATATGCTAAAACATAAAACACATGCTGGTCAACATACACTTGATTAACAAAATATTAAAATTCAAAACGCTAAAACAAAAAACACATGTGGTGGTCAACACACACACTTAACAAAAAAAAAAGAAAGGCTCGCAAATAAAACACACATTATTAATGGCTACAACATAAAATACACATGGTGGTCAAAACACACTTAACAAAATATGAAAATACAAAGTAGTAGAACACAATACACACCTAGTGGACAACACACAAATATAGTACAATATGCTAAAACATATAACACATGGTGGTAAACACACACCTGATTAACAAAATATTAAAATTCAAAACGCTAAAACACAAAACACATGTAGTGGTCAACACACACACTTAACAAAAGAAGAAAAAGGCTTGCAAATAAAACACACATTGTGATCAAGAAACATTCATGGAAAACAATAATACTTTTTTTTTATTAATGGCTACAACCTAAAATACACATGGTGGTCAAAACACACATAACAAAATATGAAAATACAAAGTGGTAGAACATACATACCTATTGATGAACACACACACTCAACAAAATATAGTACAATATGCTAAAACATAAAACACATGGCGATCAACATGCACCTGATTAACAAAATAATACAAATAAAAACGCTAAAACACAAAACGCACGTGGTGGTCAACACACAACCTTAATAAAAAAAACACGCATAAGCCTAGCAACTAAAACACATATGGTGATCGAGAAACATTCATGAAAATCAATAATGTTTTTTTAAATAGCTACAACATAAAACACACGTGGTGGTCAAAACACACTTTACAAAAATATGAAAATATAAAGCGTCAGAACCCCAAAACACATGTGGTGGTCCACACACACACTCAACAAACTATTAGGATATAAAAAAAACACTACAACTTAGAACACACACTCTCAGATAATTTCTCTAACAAGTACAAATACTGATGTGAACACGAAACATGATGTAAAAGTAAAAAACGTCCAATTACTAGTACGTCAACAAAATCAAAGGTGACTTTGAGCGTTTCTTTGCTAATGTGAAACGAGAAGAAACTCGACAGTCGTCAGAATCGTTAAGTGATAAATCTTGGCAACGATATTTCAACCGAGCTCGTATTTACTACGTGACCTTTTATCCGAACAACACACTGACGTATGTTTGGGATTTGATCTCAGGGCGCAGGAACAGAGGAGGCGTGTCTCATTGACATTCTGGCTTCCAGGAGCAACGATGAAATCAAAGCCATCAATGCGTTCTACAAGAAGGGTAAGTGGAGATCTCAGCGCTGGAAACCTGATAGTACAGCGATGCAACATTTGCCCTTTGTCTTTAAATGCATTGACATCCAATGCATTAAAAACTCATGTCATAAATAACTTAACTGATCACCCTGGCTATTGTTTTAACCAGTCACATGATGAATCTCTGTTGTCAGAGTACGGGAAGAGTCTGGAAGATGCAGTTTGCGACGACACGTCCGGGATGTTTGAGAGAGTTTTGGTGTCTTTACTCACGGTGAGCTTGTGTTCAAAGCCTTTAAATTTACTCATGTTTTTTTTCTCTTTTCTTCTGTTGAAGTTTGTAGTTAAAGTGGGACAAGGGATCTTAATTTTAAACCTTCTGTCCTGGTTATCTGTGTGATCACAATGACAATAAGCTTATATAACACCTTTTTATTAACTTAATGATGAATTAAGAAATGTTGTTTTAGCCTAAATACAACCTGTATTAAACTGCATTAAGGTTAGATATAAATGATATGATAATCTCAGGCATGTGTTGTTAGCTAAAGACGTTTCAGTTTATGACAGTTAAACAATCTGTTTCCAGTTATGAGGGAAATAAAAAACAATAATCCTAGATTGTTGCAGAAGAGAGAAGCTATGTAAATGCTTCTTATTCAGACTGAAAGAGAATTGACAAGTCATCTACGGTGTCATCTTTCATGAGACACTTTTAAAGTGACAGAACTCCCTTTAAGGACGTCGCCTAGTTCCGGGTGTCACCGTGATTAAAGAAGCATGTAGTTCCTGGACTAATAAATCATAAGTGGCCAGAGAAAGGGAGGTTTTGGATAGAGACAGTTATCCCTGGAATTCAAATTATTTTTGACAGAATTTGACAAGAATAGAGAAATAATACTGAAATTCGGAGGATTCAAAACACCTCTGAGAGACCGAAAACAACACTAATCAGAATCAGAATCCTTTATTTGTCCCGTGAGGGGAAATTCGGTTTAAACAGCAATATACAAAAAAAAAAACTTCATCTTAATAGAATAAAATAGAAATCTGCACCATATTATATATACTAACTTTGCTGCTCTCGTGCTCCAGGCCGGGCGTGACGAGGGCAGCAACGTGGATGAAGCCCAGGCAGTGCTGGATGCCAAGGTGAGTCGAGTGAGTGAACCTCAAACCTAAACAGGTCCCTAAAACATTTTGCACTCATCTGTGACGGCAGGAAATCTACGAGGCCGGCGAGGCTCGCTGGGGCACCGACGAGGTCAAATTCCTGACGGTGCTCTGCGTGAGGAACCACAAGCATCTGCTTCGAGGTAAGAACTCGCCGTCAGCTGCTTCAGATTCAGTGGGTTTGTCACGTGAAGTAACTTCCTCTAAAGTGAAGCTTAATATGTATTTTTAACTCTGTTTCGTCATCGTCTCTTGCACAACAGGGAGAGTTTGTAAAATATGTACTTTTATCTCGGTAAATGATTGATCTTCAACGTCCTCGTTCTGATGAGAATCTACCTCTTTCTTCAAAGTGTTCGAGGAGTACAAGAAGGTCTCAGGAAGAGAGATCGAGGACAGCATCAAGAGGGAGATGTCAGGGTGTCTGGAGGACACTTTCCTGGCTATAGGTTTGTCACTTTGTTGTACTTGAGTTGTTGCTGTTGTTCATGTCGCAGACCGGGGATGAAACGCTTTCCAGTTGCTTTGTTCTGCCAGTAGAAATGGGGATTTTAAGCTCTTGTTTTTTAGCTTTTAATCACTTTACTGTTTCTTTTAATGTTGATTATGTTAAACTTGTCGTTTTGAACATGTTAGTCAAGTTTTTGTTTCTTCTTCCTGGCAGTGAAATGTGTGAGAAGCAAGCCGGCGTTCTTCGCAGAGCGACTGTACAAGTCAATGAAGGTAAACATGGTTTTAATCACTGTGTTTTACATGTATTTATTTAACATTTTAAACGCTAATGCGACAGTTCAGTGGATGTTTCTGAGTCACAATAAGTTTGTGTCGATTTATCTGCTCTGTTTCTACAAACATCTGAAACCTGTTTTCAGGAGAATTCATCAGACTAGTTTGTATTATATTAGAGTCACACTCTTTATATATATATTTGCTATGTTTAATTTACTACACCTGAAGATGTCAACAAATGTTTTATGAATAAATGAATACATAATAAAATGGATAAATGTGGTTAAAATAGGTGTAAAACCCTTAACCCTAACGCTTGTCCGTCAATCATTTTAAGACGGTCAAATAATTAATTAAATTGTTAATGGATATTAAATGTAATAATAAAAGGTACATTTTTAAGAAATATGTAAAGTTTTGTGGGCATTTGTGTGAAAAATTGTAGTTAATGGATAAATACCTTAAGAAAGAAAGAGCAACTAAAGCAAAAACCGAACTCTCCTGACTCACTCACATGTTTCAAATGTTGAAGTCTTCCTCTCCAAGATACAATAAGTTCCTCATCATGGACATGTTTTGAAATTATTACTTTATAAAGTTCTCCCCCGAAATCACAGCGAACGAGAGGTTACGAAAGCGGAGTCCATTATGACGTATTAATGGCTTCACTCCTCCAACCAGCTGTAATCACACCACGCTTTGTTTATACAACGAGTCCCTTGGAGGTGGAGACTTCTGGGATTAATGATGCGTGGTGACAACGTGGATGTTTGACCAATCACCGAATTGTGGGCGTGGTTATCATAAACAAGATTTCATCTCCGGATAAAACAAATATTTCAATGAAGAGAGAGTTTTGTACAAACAGACACTGATGATACAATGGAGTCAAACGTCTTGTAAAAAGATTTCAGAGTAAGAAGGGTCTCTCTCTTCTTCAGGGTCTTGGGACCACAGACAACATTCTCATCAGGATCATGGTGTCGAGGGCTGAGATCGACATGCTGGACATCAAGGAACAGTTCATGAAGATGTACGGGAAGACCCTCCACTCCTTCATCAAGGTGAGGCCGTGAGCGAGTCTTTGAAAGAACTTCAACTTCTAAATCCCTAACACTGTTAACAAGTTAACAAGCATTTGATTACATTTAGTTCACTAAACCTGTTATGTTTCCATTAAACCCTTGAGTTGTCTCAGGGTCAAGTTGACCAAAAGTCCTTAAAACAAATGTGTTTGTCGTATCCCTTGTGTTTTCTCTGGGTCAAGGTGAACGGCCTCCCTGGCTTCAATAAATACATTTGCAGTGCTGGAGGTCATTCATCATGAACCAGAACCAACACAAGGGATACCACAAACACATTAGTTTTCAGGCCTTTGGGTCACCTTGACCCTGAGATAACACAAGGGTTAAACATACAGTACATAATTCATGATATAATTGATATATCAATATTTCTGCTCATTATCAGTTACAAATAAAAACAATTATTACAGAAAAATAAATTCAACAACAAGTTTTGTGTTAAAAAAGAAGCAAAAGGGAAGTAGATACTTAGTCATCACCACCCACTAACCCAGGGGTGGGCAATTATAATTCTTCAAGGGACACATTAAATTTTGTGAATATTGTTTGGGGCCGTCAAGCAAAAAGAAAGATGAAAAACTCCCTAAAAAAAGGATATTGGTCATTAGGCTTTGACTTTTATTAAGCTAAATAAGCTGCAATTTTATTCTTGTATACATGAGTTTTTTTTCAAAACATTTCTTCAAACAACTTGTAAAAAATGTTTTAAGGGATTAATATATACTCAAAAAATTACACACAAAAAGTAAATAAGTGTTATGTTGAAATGTAATGAATAATAAGTTTGTTAAATGCATTAAAACCATTTATACATGATCATACTTTGACATTACGAGGGCCACATAAATACACTCTAAGGGCCGCACTATGCCCACGTCTGCACTAACCATATTGACAAATATATATTTTTTAAATTATTTAATTCCACACAGCGACATAGAAAACTTTATGTTTGTGTTGATATTGACCTTGATCTTCAACCTTATGAGTGTTTTTTACGGCTCTTTTTTTTACAGTGTGACTCATGGCTGTCATTTAGTTTCACACTTGATTATTAAACAGTTGCAAAGTTACAGTTTGACTCGAACCTTGTTAGCTTGTTAGAGACTACACACGGTTTATTACATAGTAATTATACAAAGTGTCTGCAGCTCTGCTACATTAAACAGCAAAAGTACAGTACAAAGATCTGTTTCCCGGCAATTTTTTCCTTTTTTTAAAATACATTTCTGTAAAGAAAAAAAACAGCCAAAACCAGATCCTCAACATTTTTATTTTCAAGACATTAAAAATGCATGATTCCTATCTTGTAATCCCCGAACAGCGTTAAAAAAAGTTGCCTAAATCAATTTTATTTTATTGTTACAGGCACTCGTGTTCTTTTTCCGAGCACAGGAAATCAAATATTCTATCTCTGCTCCTTACGGCGGCGCTTTCACTTCTTGATTTCCCTCCTGACAAACTGAACAAATGTTTTTTTTTTTCCAGCCTTGTGCTTGTTTTTGTCGGATGAACGACTCTTGTAGTTTCTCTCCATCTCTATGTTCTCTGTGCGGAACCTGAAGTCGCATCTGTTGACGTTCAATTGTTTCTTGTGCTTGCGCAGGGCGACACCTCTGGTGACTACCGCAAGATCCTGCTGGAGCTGTGCGGCTCCGAGTAAAAAGACCCGTCGACATCAAGCAGTTTTTTCATCTCTTTATTTAGCTTTTCTTCAATCACTTCTTTACATGTCTCTCACGACCGTCTGTGATTGTGATTAAACCAAAGAGCAGTGACCTTTTACACATGTCAGTGTTTTTCTTATCGATCGGCCGTCACCAGTGGCTGCTTGTTAAGTCGAGTGACTTCTTTAAAGTCGTAAAACATGTCCGTCGTTTCCATGTCTCCATTATGGAGCAGTCAGTGGGATCCATTTGTTGAATTGGCTGTTAGTCCCCCTGTGTTGAGTCAGCCCTCGTTGGGTTTCCAACAATTACACTAACAGCGTCCCATCTGGATTTTTGATGCAGTAAAGTGTTCTCTAATCAGGTTGAGGAGGACGTCTCATCTTAGCTCATCAAAACTCACAGCCTGTGTTCTCGGCTGTCAGGTGGATTTACAAGCTGCTGTACCCAGCAGGACCACTAGAGGGAATCATTAAAACGGATCAAAAGCATTGGGAAAACAGCGTGTGTCACAAAACAAGTGTGTTTCCTCATTCATCTCACACAAGCTTATTTCAATTCGTTTGGCAGTTTAATTAAACGCATCATGTCTTGACTCGACTGGTTCTACCTGTTTTCTTTGTGCGACGCTGAGACTTGTATTATTCGTTTTTTTTTACTACTTTTAAAATTTTCATTTAGATTCTTTTTCCACTTAGTATTTCATATTTTAATACACAGTTAACAGTAGTGGTGTTAGAAAATATCGATACAGATTTTTCTCACAATACTCAATATTCGACAGCACCGTATCAAAAAAATACATCTATAAATAAATATATATCTTTTTGGCTTTCAAATAATATTTTATTCTTTAAAAATATACACAGCTTTTGTTCATTTTTGTGTTCCAATTAAACTTCTGCTAGATGGCAGCAGTCATGACGTCCAGCTAAACAAAAATAAAATTCTGTGAGAGCCGAATAAAGACTGAGGACGAGAGGATACAGGATACAGTCTTGCGGTCTATACATTATGCAATGCCAAAGTCAAGTGCTCAGGCAATAGTACTTTTTCCTACAGTATTGAAATATATCCCAATATATTGCAATATATCGTAGTGTTGAAACTGTATCTTGATACGTATTGAATCACCAGATTCTTACCAATACACACCCCTAGTTAACGGTCAGTCTCGGTAACAATGGTGCAGTATGTGGAAAAAACGAAAGAAAGAAAAAGTATAATAATCCACTTTGTCTTATTTTTCTTTTGTCCTTTTTATTTCTATGTCTCGTTCTCAACATTGTTTTGCAAAAAAACTAAAAGACCAAACATATAGAATGCAAATAAACAAATAAATAAAGCAAGTATATCAAAATGTACATTTACCAGAGGCTTGTTAATAATTTTAAATAAGATTGAAAGAACACATTATCTTTTAATTGATGGTTTTAATTGGTTCTTTGATTGCAATTTGTGGTGCGACATAATTCTGTGAAGTATTGATATTAGATATAATAATATATAGATATATTATAAAGTTATGCTAGAATTTCTTTTTACGATTTTACTTTGTACAAAGCAATTGGTATGAAACAGACTTAGTTTGCATCTGCTTACACTGCATCTCTTAGGAATATCTTGCCTCAGCTTTCTGTAGCCACTGACGATTTCCATCTCTCATGTTCGTTCCTATGATGTGATAAGACATGGGAGATCCAAGAGGAATGGAAAGAGATTCGTTATATCCAAAGTCAGAAAGTTTTATCTTTTGTTTTGTCCAGAAATGTTGTTTTATTTACCAGTGAAACATCGTCAATCAGTTTCATGAGTTACGCAGATGAAGTCACAGCAGTCGCTCTATTTATTGCTCCCAAAGAGGATTTGTTTTTTCATTGTGCGTCGTAAAACTAATTAACAGTTCAGACACTTCAATTGAGCCTTCATGAATCACCTTTAAAACCCTCTCCAAAGTTTCTCTATCTTTTGAAGACACATTTCCTTGTTGATGAAACAGTGGTTTGAAACTTATTTATTTTCTTTATACGTCATGTGTTGCCTCTTTCACTCGAGAACAATAACCACTTGACTATTCACACTTTCTCATGGTCTTTAATTGGCGTGAACTAAAGTAAGAAGCAGCCGAGGACCATATCAGTACACTTTAGATTAGAATTAGAACTACTGTCTCACAGCACAACTGTGACTTGGATTCCAGCTTGAGGCGACCTGTGTTCTCCCTGTGCTTGAGTGGGTTCACCTCGGGCACTTTGCTTTCCTCCCACGGTCCAAAAAACACAGTGTTTGATTGCGAACTCTGAGTTGTCCGTAGGTGTGAACCTGAATGAATGGTTCTTTGCACTGTGTCAGGCTGGCGACCTTTACAGTGTGTTCCCTGCCTCTCACCCCAAACAGCAGTAGAAATGAATAAGTGTGAAATATTCCAGCCGTAAGGTACATGGAACCTTTGGTGTTTTTCTGCCACGGCATGTTTATGAAAACACGGGAAAATCCTAAACTCTCTTTAAAATTAATGAATAGGGTCAGATTGGTGGGGTCATGATTTCAGAAAAAGCCCCCTCCTCCTTGTACCAAATGGTGTCAGAAGTGGGATGCTGACGCAAGACTAAGCTGTACAGTCAGGTAGTAAAAAGCGTCTGGTGATGCACTATATGGTTTCAGAAGTTGGATGATAATGTGAGATCTGGTTTAAGGGGCAGTTGAGTTAGGTCTAGGGGTAAGGTTAGGGTTAGGGTTAAGGCTAGGGTTAGGGTAAGGGTTAAGGCTAGGGTTTGGCTTAATGTTAAGGGTTAGGGTTAGTGTGAGTGTTATGGTCTAGGGTTAGGGTTAGGGTTGGGGTTGGGGTTGCTGTGAAGGCTAGGGCTAGGGTTAGGGTTAGGGTAAAGGCTAGGGTTTGGCTTAATGTTAAGGGTAAGGGTTAATGTGAGTGTTATGGTCTAGGCTTAGAGTTAGGGTTAGGGTTAAGGTTAAGGTTAATGTTAAGGCCAGGGTTAGGGTTGAGGTTATGGTTATGGTTAAGGTTAAGGTTAAGGTTAAGGCTAGGGTTGGGGTTAGGGTTAGGGTTGAGGTTAAGGCTAGGGTTAAGGTTAAGGTTAAGTCTAGGGCTAGGGTTAGAGTTAGAGTTAAGGCTATGGTTAGGGTTACCGTAGGGGAGCTTCCTTCACTCCATCAACATGTTTCATCTGAAAATAAAAAAAAACATTGATGAATATAACTTCTCAATCCATAAAAAATAGGTAATACATAGCGGATATGTTGTACCTTTCAACACAATGGCAACGTGACAGAAACACTGACATGGTTCTGTCATTGTAATCAAGGGAGGAACATTTTTATGTTGCTCTATAGGCGTTTGTTGCTGATAACAAATAGTTTTTTATTTTGTTTAATCAATTAAATTTCTTCAGGTCGAATTGTATGTTGAATGTGTTGCTGGCTGTAGGCTTTTTTTGCAATAAACTAATCCTATATATTCAAGCCACAGCAATACAAACACATCTATGTTACATTAGTACAAAAAATGTAAGCAATTGAAATAGTCAGAGGAATAGGGAACAGTGTTTGCGTTTATGTCGTTTAAACATGTGAATGAACACTTTTGCTGCTCAGCTTACAAAAGACAATTATTAAAGCATTTAATACATTGAGTAAAAGGTTGTGGAGTCTGCGAGGGACGCTTTTCTAGCTGTATCAGAGACGAGGCACCATTGTTGTGTTTCACGATTTATTAAAGCCCGACCTTCAGTCACTGTGAATACACAAAATAAATTGGATGGCGCACTAGGGTTATTTCAAGTTGAGAGAGAGAAATCATTTTGCTAAACAACAATATATTCTAAAGCTTTTCAAGTAATTCAGTTTGATGTGTTTATGTTTATGGATAAATAAATAAAAAACAATTAAAAAATGTATTTTGAAACGTTACCTTGACTCTTCTCAGAATGAATGATTAAGTCTTATACGTAGAAAAAATACTCCATTAAGCTTGTCAAGAATCATGTTTATTAGAAAGGAAAAAACTAATGTTATTCACAGGTTAGATTAAACACTGACCTAAGATCAGTTTGAGTCTCAGTGTGATGACAAGGGGCTTCGACGATGTAAATCATTTGCTACATTTATCACGTTCGACATATAAATGACATGTATATAAAGCATGATGAACCGTGATTGTTTTCCTTATTTCTACATCTCTCAGTTTGACACACACTTGTCAGGCTGTTTCTGTGAGGAAAAAAATGAAGACGAAAACCATTTTCTCGGAAAATGAAAACCATTTCCTCGGAAAATGATGCTTTTGCTGGGACGCAAGTGCCTAAGGAGACGTTACAAAAGGGTTTGGGAGCCAAAAAATCCCAAAAGAAATTCAGCTGTAGGTGTTGACAAAAGAAAAACCTTGGCTCTGTTTTTCTTCTATCTTCGATATCTGCCACTCAGGTGTAGCCTCTGGACTCACCTGTGCTCCAAGTCACCTTACAAGGGAAACTGTACATTTATTTTAGGACCTGACGGACGATAAGATCAGAATGTAAATGATTCAAACACACACCCACCATCTTGCGTATTCATGAAAGGTTGTGGGTTGAACAGCAGATTCCTTTTTTTTTTTCACTGACACCACCACCAGCACGTTGGTGAATATATAAAATTTTTAACAAGACAAGAGAGAAAAACAATCTTTTCATATCCTCAGGAAACAAACCAAGAAGATTTTATCTTACAAAGGAAGTCTGATTATTTCGATTGTTATCTCGAAAGTCCTAGAGCTGACCAAAGTCCCACAGGTACCTGAACTCAACCACTTCTGGCAGAAACTCGTTTCCTAATTCCACCATCTTTCTGAGAAGGAATCATGGTCTTAGAGTCAGAGTAGCTCATTCTTAACCTGGCAACTGGACATCTAAATTAAGACCTTCAAAGTCACTTAATGTGGACCATGTATGGTCCATGTGGGTGCAGCAGGTGTCCTCAGAGGAGCATCGCAGCTCTTATTAGAGCCCAGTTTACAAATGAAAACATCATTCTTTCCTCTCTGTTTGGTTATTTGGCCCGGCATCATGGACATCTGTGAGACTCAATGTTAGAGACTTAATTGCTTTCATGGAGAAAGAAAGAGAAAAACGTGTCCTTTTCATTTGTAATCTAATGAAGATCTGTGGCACCTGTGGTCACCATGGCAAACATGGAGATGGAGAAGACATTTGGAGGAAGCAAGCGGTGGAAAAGTAAGAAGAGATTTCCTCTCCAGCTCAATATTAATACGTTTACAGAGGCAGGTGGATGAGAGAGATCCAATCATTTCCTCGTCGACGTTCACTGTCCAAATCCTGGGCTAAAGAGATTCAATACTTATTGAACAGATTGCCTTGTTTGTTTTTATTACGTCAACAGTACGCCATTGTTCTTTCTTGTCGTCATCTTTCAAGGCTGAATTTACCGCAGTTAAGTGTCAGAACACAATGTCATAAGTGGATTAAAACGCTTAAGACATCTTAAATTATACTCACATTCCTTCACTACATTTACTCTCACTTCTTTCTTTCTTCTGTGACCGTTTCCTTTAAGATATAAAGTCTGTTTAAATGTGTGTTTGTTGGTGAAGCAGAAACTGAAGTGACAGGAGGTCATGGACACACTGGACAATAAACCTTAGACGTCATTTAGAAGTTCAGTATCTATCTTAGATTAGATGGACTTTTCTTAACCCTGCAGGAAATATTGTGACGTATAAACACTTTATGTATTCAGGAATTTGCTTCGCCACACAGCATGTGTTTTCATTTCTGTCGGTTAATAATTTAAAAAACGTTGCATTGTCGAATAACATAATCACCCGACCTTCGGCTGTATAAAATCTGCCCAAGGTCGGGTGATGATGCAGATGAAAACCTGATCAAAATGAGTAATGAAGCAACCAAACAACCGGTTAGAAGTGAAAATACACAAACGGGTGTATTTACAATTTCAATTCAACAGAAAATCATCCAAGAAGTGTCAAAAAGTGCCAAAAAGTATGGTCTACGAACATGGTGAAGATCTTACTTGACGTACTGTACAACGAAGATTACAATCTGGCGCCTGTTGCTGGGGAAGAGTTGAAACAAAACCCAAGTCAGACGAACAGGAAGTGTCGAAGAAAACACGACACAGGACATACGTAAGGGCCCTTGTTTAAAACACAAAAGTGAGTGAGTTTATTTATGAAATTTTACTCAAAATTGCTTCAAATGTTGAAACTAGACTCAAGGCTCAGACTGCTGAAGGTCGCAGACCCATGAAGTCAAATTGAAAAGAATCCGTGATCTGCTGTCACACCTGCCTCCATAGTTCACATCTCTTCCAGATGGTCCAAAAAAACGACTTAGCCTTTTAAAAATGGCTTCCTACCTCAATTGTCTCCAAAATAATAAAATTATGATTCATGTTCCTGCTGCTGATGTAACTATGATTGTCTATTTAATGATTATGAATGTGTTGCTGGTCATGGGTTCAGTTCCAGGATCCACCTCTGGCTCTTCTTCACTGCATTATTGTGACGTTTGATCTGATATTTGAGACATTTGAAAACAATACATTTAATTTGCTCATATTAGTGGAGAATCAAAGTGTGTTCTTTACTTATATATTTGCAGTTACAGCAACAACATTATTATTCATAATTACTTTAAAATCATTGGAAAATAAGATTATTTAACATTCGATGGAGGATTTAATGTTATTGAATTTATGAACGTTGTACTACAGAAAAATTACCAACAACATTTAAATTTAAATTTGGATGTCTTACCTTTCCGGTTTAATAGAATTGTATTCTGTAAACATTTGTTCCCACGCTTTTGAATGCACCATAGCCATTCCTTCACAATGATAGCAACTTATATAAAGCCCTTTGCCCCCCTCTTCATGGTTATCATCACATCAATCAAATCCCTCTCAGTCATATTGACTATTAATACAGTTCGATGGTGCCAAACACAAAAACAAAAATACTTACAGATAAAGAAAGATAAAGGCGTGAGAAGACGGTAAATGATGTGAGTGCTTTTTCTATTTTTTCCTCGACACCCCCCGACGATCCGGCGACCAGACCAGACAGCAGCTGCCCCAGCATCTCACTGACTACAGATGACTTCTCACCGACTCACTTGCAAATTTTTAATAAGCTACTTTTTTCTAGCACATAATATCCAAGGATGCATATTGAAGTGCGAGAGTGAGAGCGATGGATGTCGCCACCAAGATTTTGTTCAGACCTGCGGGGAGAAAATTGAAAAAGTATTTTCTCCGTGAGATCAGTGTTGTGAAGGAGAAACGCTGAAATCAGGGTGTGAGAAAAGTGTGATTTATTCTTTTATGCGGGCACTGGCTGTTCGTGACAAAGAAAGAAAGACCGAGCTGAGCCAGATGCTGCGGTTTGATGGAAGAGAATGACAGATTTATAGAAATGTTGCGATAATGAAGACGCACAAATGATTTACTGAATCCTTGACATTCTTCAGATACATGCAGGGTCAATGAGGATAAATGGGAGAGAAACTCTGGAAACAACAGGACGTGAGAGGACACGAGTGACAAGAGGGCTTGTCTTGATGCTGGACTGCTGACCCGTCAAGGTCGTCCTTCTAGGCTTGAGTGGCTTCAGCCTTTTTGACCTTTGAAATACTCTGACAAACTAAAGTGTATGTTTGTGTTCGGTCGACTCAAAAGATGAGAGCAGATGGAGAACAGACGTCTCTCAAATCGACATGTTCGTAGATCTGTCACTCAATTGTCAGTCAATTAAGCGTGAACTACTGCCTCACTGAGTCGGTGATGGAAACGATCAACTATCGACGTCTTTATCCAAAAACTTGCCGCGTAAGAGAAGCTTTTAACATCATCTACATGCAGGAGAGAGTGTGTCCTGTCATTGGCTCGCTCTCTCTCGCTCTCATTTCTCTCGGCGTCGGAGAGCGGCGGCAGCTCTCAGAGACACACTGGAGGATTGTCATCTCCCCCAACTGTGCTCAGGTAAGAAACGCACTTTATCGCCGCTCGTGTTCACCTGTCGCCGGCAAAACGCTGCCAATTTAAAGATTAAATATTGATCCGTTGGTTTTGGGGTTTGCTTGTTTAAGTTGAGCTTTGTCACATGTCTTTATCTTTAAAATCTATAGGATGGAATCGAATGTGAATTCTTGACAACTTACCATTTTTGCACACCAAGAAATAAGCGTTAAGAGACGTTTTTTCATTGCTGCGACTGCAGTTTGGAATAAACTCGCAGTGATTCTTCTGTGCTGCTGTGACTGGTGGTCTTCATCTGATGGTATTTAACACTCATCACAGCGTCTGCTGCTGTCACGTTTTTAAAATATAAAAGAGTTAATAAGGCGACTAATAAGATCGGACTAGAAGAGAATTAAATAATATACCATTGATAGCTTTAATAAGATGTATTAAAGAAAAAAGTCTTCTTCACTTCAAAATAAAATCATGATCCTATTAAATACATTTGAATAAAATTGAGTGATTAGAAAGTTGACATTATAAATGATAACTGCATGGATTAATATTCAATACTAGTCAATTTAATAGTACATTTATTAGTGACAAAAAAAAACGAAATACTTTATGCTGAGTTAGTCAAGAAGGAATTCAAAGAAAACAATTAGCATATCAACATGCTAACATGCTAACATGCTCACAGCAGAATAACTTAAGCAAACATCCTGAAGTTGATTTAAGAAAAGTAAAAAACGACTTTAAAATGGAAAGTAGAGAGTAGATCTATGTTCATACGAGCTGGTTTAGTGGAAAATAATGTTGAATATCTGCATATTAACCAACATGCTAATGCTAATAATGAATATCCATCTTTAAAACATGTATAAATAAAATGTTGCTAACTATTATTACTAAATTAACTTTTTACCTGTGATAATTCAGAAGTGAGTTAAGTTATTGTAAAATTAAAAATAGTGCTGACTTATGAATAGGTTCTGGTGTCAAAATATTAACGTGTCTTTACGTTTTAATTGTGTTTTTATGCTTGCTGTCAGGTTTTATGTAAGGCGACTTTGAGTGCCAAGAAAGGTGCCTCGAAATAAAATGTATCATTTTTATTATTTTTATCAAACAATGTTATTAAAACATTTTTAATAATTATCGTTACTTAGTGGATGGCAAGAGTCATACATTGTTTGTTGGTTTTTAATGTGAATGTTACAAGCATCTATTACCGCAACCAAGGAGTTGATATTTTTATGTGTTCCAAATCCAGGACACTTTCAAAGGTTCTAAGAAACGTAGCAACTCTTCTCCATCTACCTTGTTGTGTGTGTTTTCTAGTTTTCACAATTCATTTGTAAAATATAAAAAACTACGAACACAGCAGAGGTGCTTTTAGCAAGAGATTCAAATTCCTTGAGTCTACAGTGTTTATATTAGTGTTCGGGAATGTGAGTGTATTTGTAGGAATGTACATGAATGTGAGTGTATTTGTACAAATGTACATGAATGTGAGTTTATTTGTACAAATGTATATGCATGTGAGTGTGTTTGTAGGAATGTATATGAATGTGAGTGTATTTGTAGGAATGTACATGCATGTGAGTGTATTTGTACGATTGTTTGGGAATGTGAGTGTATTTGTACGAATGTACATGAATGTGAGTTTATTTGTACAAATGTACATGAATACGAGTGTATTTGTACGATTTGTTTGGGAATGTGAGTGTATTTGTACGAATGTACATGAATGCGAGTGTATTTGTACAAATGTACATGAATACGAGTGTATTTGTACACATGTACATGAATGTGAGTGTATTTGTACGAATGTACATGAATGCGAGTGTATTTGTACAAATGTATATGAATGTGAGTGTATTTGTACGATTGTTTGGGAATGTGAGTGTATTTGTACGAATGTACATGAATGTCCGAGTGTATTTGTACGAGTGTTCATGAATGGGAGTGTATTTGTATGAATGTAAATAAATGTCAGAGTGTATTTGTACGAATGTACATGAATGTCAGAGTGTATTTATATGAATGTACATGAATATCCGAGTGTTCATGAACGGGAGTGTATTTGTATGAATGTACATGAATATCCGAGTGTTCATGAATGGGAGTGTATTTGTATGAATGTACATGAATGTACGAGTGTTCATGAATGGGAGTGTATTTGTACTAGTATACATGTAAGTTGTGTGTGTGTGTGTGTGTATTATATGATTTCTTATTCCGTGTCCAAAGAGTTCATTCTCACGGTTGTGTAGAGTTGATTGTCGTTTTAAATAAACCATGTTCCACTTATGATCTGAGTCATCTCTCCACATTGATAACAACCTTTTCTCCGTGAGCATCTCTAATGATGGAGACACTTTGTTCTCTTGTTCTCTTTGAATACGTCTAGTAGACATGACGGTGAAGAGTCTTGTGACTGCTGTCAGCTGTAAATGTCAGCAACTGTCTTGTTGGCCCTGTTATTATCTGGAAGGATGCATAAGAATTGACAGTCAATTACCTCTTGTATTTCTGGTCGACAGATCGTCAGCCATGGAGTCCAACCACAGCAGCCTCGCCAAGAACACCAAAGCAGCTTTTCCGCACACGGAGTCGGTGTTCGAGGTCGCCGTACGCAACGGCTCCGTCAACGGCAGCGCTCAGTTTGCCGACGTGGCGCTGCTGCAGACCGTCAAGCCGCTCATCATCCCCTTCTACGTGCTGGTGCTGGTGGTCGGCGTCTTCGGGAACTACCTGCTGCTCTACGTCATCTGCCGCACGCGCAGGATGCACAACGTCACCAACTTCTTCATCGGGAACCTGGCCTTCTCCGACATGCTCATGTGCGTGACGTGCGTGCCCTTCACGCTGGCCTACGCCTTCAACCCCCACGGCTGGGTCTTCGGACGCACCATGTGCTACGTGGTGTTCCTCGTCCAGCCCGTCACCGTCTACGTGTCCGTCTTCACGCTCACGGCCATCGCCGTCGACAGGTGAGCGCCGCGTGATCAGTGTGGTATCACAATAGAAACAATCACAAGTACTAGTGTGTACGCTAACATTTGAGCAAACACACACACCTCTCTAACACAAAAATAGAAATCAACACATACACCACCCCTACACAAACATGGAAACAAACACACCACACCAACACAAAGACAGAAACAAACACAAATTATTACAACACAAAAACAAAACCTAAAACGCAAATACAAACCAAAATACACTCCAACACAAACACAGAAGAAAAAAACACACACCACCCAAACACAAAAAACAAACACACACCATCTCACACAAACACAGTTACAAAAAACACACCACACCAACACAAACACAGAAACAAACACACACCATCTTACACAAACACAGTAACAAAAAACACACCACACCAACACAAACACAGAAAAAAAACACACCACCCAAACACAAAAACAAAACCTAAAACCACCCTAAAACACAAATACAAACCAAATAACACACAACACCAACACAAAATAACACCCCACCCCAACACCAAACACAGAAAAAAACACACCACCCAAACACAAAAACAAACACACACCATCTCACACAAACACAGTTACAAAAAACACACCACACCAACACAAACACAGAAACAAACACACACCATCTTACACAAGCACAGTAACAAAAAACACACCACACCAACACAAACACAGACAAAAAAACACACCACCCAAACACAAAAACAAAACCTAAAACCACCCTAAAACACAAATACAAACCAAATAACACACAACACCAACACAAAATAACACCCCACCCCAACACCAAACACAGAAAAAAACACACCACCCAAACACAAAAACAAAACCTAAAACCACACTAAAACACAAATACAAACCAAATAACACACCACACCAACACAAAATAACACCCCACCCCAACACCAAACACAGACCCAACAACCCCACCCCATCAAAACAACAAAAGAAAACACCTGCAACATAGACACACACAACACAAAAACAAACACACAAACCATCCCAACACAAAAAAACTCACTCACCACCTGAACACAGAAACAAACTTACTTGCAATCCAAATACAAACACAAACTATCCCAACACAAAAACAAACAAACACACAAACCACCCCAACATAAAAACAAACACATAATTACACCCAAACACAAAAACAAAACCGTCCCTTCACAAAAACAAACACATAATTTCACCCCAACACAAAAACAAACACAGAAATCATCCCTTCACAAAAATAAACACAATTACACCCAAACACAAAAACAAAATCGTCCCTTCACAAAAACAAACACATAATTTCACCCCAACACAAAAACAAACACAGAAATCGTCCCTTCACAAAAATAAACACACCTCACATGCTCAACAATAGATGCAGCTCTAGTAACTCTACTGTATACGTCTTCTACAGAATACAAATATTTAAAAAGTCTTTGGTCTTTTGAAAACCCTAAAAGCTTATAAATGCTTCTCCACTGTTGAGCCGAGGGTGTCTCACCAAGACGCAGTTATGTCTGTGAATCTTTCATAAATATTAAATTGGTTCTGAATAAAACAAACTCAGTTTGATGTTCAAAGCAACAACCTCGTCCGTCTTCCCTCATCTCGCCGTCCAATTATTTCGCTGGAGATCTGCTCCTCGTTGATCCACTCGGCTGTTCGCCGGAAAGTAAGGCTGTCGTGGTATTCGTCGCCGGCTTCAGCCCAGTCGTGTTGTGCTGCTGAAATAAACCTTCTTGAATAAACATTAGCTTTAGCGGCTGCAGCTAATGATCCTGCCAGCTGGCATGAGACAACAACGTCGGACTGACCAACGGCATGTCAGCGAAAGGTCAGGGTTTTTATGAACAAAACAAATACCATCAGATGTAAACTCTGCAAGACATCACAGGAAGGATAGGGTGCCATTAGCACTAAGCAGTTCAAAGTTTAAAGTTCAATCGTGAGAAACGAAAAGCTAGCTATGGTTCTGCAGGCTGTTAAACTGTCCGAGTCATTATGATCTTAATTCAAACTCTGTTGTCACAATGATGTGAGCAGCCGTCAGGCAAAGGAATACAAATAAAGACATGAAGAAAGGAGCCTATATGGTTCTAAAACTAAATAATCTCAATATAAAAACAAATGTTGAAGTCTTCCTCTCCAAGATACATTAAGTTCCTCGTCATGACCATGTTTTGAACTTATTACTTTATAAAGTTTTTGGCGAACAAAAGGTTATGAGAGCGGAGACCATTATGACATATTACCGTCTTCACTCCTCCTCCAGCCAGCTGTAATCAAGCCCGCTTTCTTTATACAACAAGTCCCTTGGAGGTGTAGACTCCTTGGATTGATGACACACGATGACGAACCTCAATGTTTGACCAATCACAGCAGAGTGGGCGTGGTTATAGTAAGGTGTTTTCAGTGGGCGGGGCTTAAGCACATTTTCTAAAGTAAATATTTCAATGAAGAGTTTTGTACAAAAACACACTGATGATACAATAGAGTCCAACATCTATTTAAGACACACTTAAATCAACACATTAGTTGCGCTGTAAAATAATGAGAAAATTTTTCCTACTTTCACTTAATAATTGAATACATTTTTAAGCTCGCAATGAAGTTTACTTCAAATATTCTATGTATTTTTTTTCCATGTTAACATTCCCACTTCAATTTTAATTAATTTGGTTTTATCTATTTGGATCCATATTCATTTCCATTTAATTCTGAGTTATAAATCCAACATGTTTTACTATCCCTTAAAGGCCATGCAAACAAATGTGTTTGTGGTATCCCTTGTGTTGTCTCTGGGTCAAGGTGAACGACCTGCCTGGCTTTTATAAACACATATGCAGTGGTGGAGGTTGTTCACCTTGACCCAGAGACAACACAAGGGATACCGCAAACACATTTTTTTTCTTTTTGTGGCCTTTGGGTCACCTTAAACCAGAGACAACACAAGGGATACCACAAATACATTTGCTTTCGTGGCCTTTGGGTCACCTTGACCCTGAGACAACACAAGGGATACCACAAATACATTTGTTTTCATGGCCTTTTGGTCACCTTGACCCAGAGACAACACAAGGGATACCACAAACACATTTGTTTTCGTGGCCTTTGGGTCACCTTGACCCAGAGACAACACAAGGGATACCACAAACACATTTGTTTTCGTGGCCTTTGGGTCACCTTGACCCAGAGACAACACAAGGGATACCACAAACACATTTGTTTTGGTTTTTGGTGGCCTTTGGGTCACATTGACCCTGAGATAACACAAGGGTTAAAAATAAAATCCAGCCATTTTGTTGAAATGAAAGTGAGTGTAAGGCTCGGATCTCAACTGTGACCTTGCAGGTACTATGCCACGGTGCACCCTCTGAAGAAACGCACCACAGTTGCCACCTGTGTGTCGGTCCTCGCCGGGATCTGGCTGCTGTCCTGCGTCCTGGTGGCGCCGGCCGTCAGCCACACCTACCACGTGGAGTTCAAGGACGAGGGCTTCACCATCTGCGAGGAGTTCTGGATCGACCAGGAGACGGCGAGGCGCGCCTACGCCTACAGCACCCTGCTCATGACCTACGTCCTGCCGCTGTCGGCCGTCTTCGTCTCCTACCTGTGCATCACCGTCAAGCTGAAGAAGTGCGTGGCCCCGGGTCAGAGGTCGCAGAGCCAGGCGGGGGTCCACCGCGCCAGGAAGAAGAAGATCTTCCGGCTGGTCGCCCTCCTGGTGGCGGCCTTCGCCGTCTGCTGGCTGCCCATCCACGTGTTCAACGTGCTGCGCGACATCGACATCCAGCTGATCAACAAGCGCTTCTTCCTGCTCATCCAGCTGCTGTGTCACCTGTGCGCCATGAGCTCGTCCTGCTGCAACCCCTTCCTCTACGCCTGGCTGCACGACCGCTTCCGCGCCGAGCTCAGGAAGATGTTCAAGTGCCACCGTCGCGTCGGAGTTCCTGTCAATCACTGCGCCGCCGCCGTCGTCTTGTAATCATCTCTCGCCGAAGATAGACTTTTTTTTTTTTCCCTCCCGTGTCCTATTGATCCAATGTTTGGCAGGAAACCACGAATAAACTTGAGACTTGTGCCACTTAATGCTGAACCACAGAAGCACCTCCAGCTCCAGAAGTGGAGTCTAATAGGAGAGCAAGTGCATAATTGTGAGAATTTTTTCCTAGTCGTTCTGCGACACTTTTTAGAGTCGTGGGTTTTTTTGTGTGCTTCGCCTCCTGCTGTGCAATCTTGAGCTTTACTGCAGAGATCGACTCGTGTCTGGCTCGGGCTTCTGTGTCGTGTCGCCGTGAATAAATGTATGAAGGGCGATAAATGACTCGTGTATAAATAAATGTCAAAATACATGAGAAATAGGAATAAATGACAAAATGTATGTATGTATACGTAAAAATAGCTCCATTCTTTGGACAGAAGTCATTTATTTATTTTGACAAATTGATATTTATCCTTTTAACATTTGTTTATTCATTTTGTTACGTATTTATACATTTATTTATACACAAGTCATTTATCGTCCTTCATATAGACGTTTTGCAAATAACACAATCAGAAATGTCAATACTTTTGTCTACCTTTATATATACTGTATATATTTTAAATTTATTTTAAAATATCCGATATAAATATATATGTATATATGGGAATCTGTGTTTGTCTTATGTGTCTTCGCCTTTTAGAGTTTATATTTTAACTGTGTATAGTTCTGATTGTTAAAGTGCTTAGTGACCCTGGTGCTTTAGAAATAACTATTTAACTTACTTACCTACAATTTTCGTATAATAGTGGTCAGCGCGACCACAGCAAGAAGGTTGTCGGTTCGCTTCCAGGTCAGGAGGGAGCCAACTTGTGTGGAGTTTGTTGTTGTTCTTCTCGTGTTGTGTGAGTTTACTCCGGGCACTCCGGTTTCCTCCCACAGTCCAAAAACATACAGATTGTTTAGGAACTGGGGGAAATTGTCCATAGGTATGAGTGTGTGTGTGAATGGTTGTCTGTCTTTGTGTGCCCTGCGACAGACTGGCGTCCTGTCCAGGGTGTCCGCTCACCTCACTGGGATAGGCTCCCTCCCTATGACACTCATAAGCGAATAAGTGCTAAAGAAAATGAATGAATGACTGACGAAGAAATGTATTCCTAGACACTATGAAATGCCACAAAAATGCAGTGCCTTGTTCCAGCTGCTCTCATTGTAAACGTAGACAACCAATAGAAGGCCGACGGGCCACATGTTTGAAACCCATGTCTTCAGTCATATATAGATGTCTAAATGACTGTAAAAAAAAAGGTTGACATCACTTTGTGGGTCATCAAATCAGGTGCATTATGGGAGATCTCATTTCAGTTTCAATTTTAACATTTGATTTCAGAGTTTTCCCATTTTAAACACAGGTTACAGGCCCCAACCAAGTTGTATCTATTGAAGATTCTCTAAGACGTAATCCGGTGTTAATTTTTAACCTTTTTTTTTTTTTGCATATTGTAGGAGTTTACAGAAATAATCGATCAAATTTTTCCATAGAATTGCAAATATTAAACACTGTGATCTTAATAACTTTTAATACTGACAAGCAGTTAAAAAAAACATGAATCTACGTTATTTATAACAATTATTTGGTAGAATGATATTGGTATTTATAGAGCACATGTAATGCTCTTGTAAACAGACAAGGGTGTTACATTTAAGATATAAATCATGCATTTATAAATGTAACATTTATTTTCAGTTTCATATTCGAAATAATTATCCTAATTATTTGAGTATTAAAGAATCTAGATATTAACAATGAACAAAGATACCTCATTCATCATCAGTTATATTGGCTAGTTAAGCTAAGCTAACAAGTTTAGCATTCATTTAAAATGTCATTCAATGACTTGCAAATAAACTGTGAATTGACTTAAAGAAAAAGTTATAGAAACTACATGTGAACGTTGAGGGGGTCGTTTGCCAAACAACTAATTTATCAATGAATCAGACTTTGATTTAAAGTCTACATAAAAAGATGCGTCGACATCAAGGTTATGACCGAAATAACATTTAAGAAAACCTGGTTAAAACTAAATGTTTTTTTATGGATATCGAATAATGTGAAACGTGAAGCTTTACATTCATATATGAAGCGTGTCAGAAGAACCGGCACTCATGCTTTCAATGTCTTAACACGCATGTGAGGTCAACATGTCAACGGTTTCTAATGAAGTGATAATGAGAATAATCTTATTCTCAGGATACGTTAGTTTCGGGCAGATTACTGTCACGTGGCTGTAAATGCTTTGAAAACGCTTCTCTGTACATGTGGTGGTAAAAATAACCATTTATGAATCAGATTGAATTCTAGCTACACGTGAGACTTTTTACAAAATAAAAGTTCATATCATAAATCAATGTGTTTGTTTTTTTATTATATCAATCCAGTCATTCTTTAGAAGTGACGACAGCAAAATAAAAGTGTAACCAAAGTAACCAGATTCAACCTCCTTTTTTAGCAGGTGAAAAAAACAACAAGTCCAACTAAAGAGAAACACAAGTCACAAGACATTCCCTGCACACATTATGGTCTGTCTGACACACTCATGAGAAAATTCAAAGTCCCAGAAATGAAAACGTATCAAGCGATGACAGCTGCTAAAGAAAAAAAATAAAATTTCAATTTATTTCTTTTCTGTAACAACGATTATTAAATCAAACGTCCTGTCAGGGAATGCAATAGTCCAGCCGACTATTAAAGCCGACTCCCATTAAATGTACCATCAGACTGAAGTGCAAAACGGAGGCATAGCAACACAAGCAACTTAAAAAAAAAAAAGAAAAAAGATGAACTTCAGTGAAATACAAGGTTATGAAACCTATAATTGGCAAGAGCAAGACACAACATTGTCATCTTTAACAGAAGTGTCATCCAAAAGCAAATGGAGGCACAAATAGCACTTTCAGCATCTTCCGCCCATCTACCGAAATGTCAGGGAAAATGCCAAGACTTCCACAAAGTATTCTTCTTAACCGTTAGAATGTTGGTTTTTTTACGTCACCGACAGGCACTTATTCAGGAGCGAGGCTCGTCTTAGCACGGCCGCAGAAAAATACGAAAAGCGGTTTACAATTGATTTCTGTTCACGTCAAGATGTCGAAGCATTCAGTGCAGTGTAGAATTGAACATAAATAGACGTACATAGACGTAACTTAGCACAACATAAATCACCATTATTCTCAACTTAGCCCTGGAAGTTCCAACTAAATCCAGGTCATGTGATCAAGAAATGGCGGATATATTTTCAACACGAGTCTTATGCGACCGGGAATGTAGATCCAAAGCAGAATCTGCTCGTATAATTATGTCTATTGTAGAACAACTAATCTTCTTCAAAGAACGTTATCAATAATCCAGCATCAGATAATCAAATAATTCCTCAAAATCTGAAGTAAATGATAAAACTTACAACATAACCAGAACATGTTATTTTAACGTGTCAAATATGAGCGAACATAGGTTTGATATGTGCAAAATAAATGCAACAGCGTCACAGTTTTTCACCTTCACTTAAGACCTTCTGCGCGTGGGCGAAGTCTTTGCACTCTTCAGGAGTGCGGATGTACGATTCTATCTCGCTGTCCGAGATTTCTTCATCGCCAGTCACCTCCTGTAGTGGGCGCTGCTGTGCCAGTCTTCTCTTCTTGGGATGGAGCAAACATGGAGGCGCGAACAGCAGCCTCTTGCCACCATCGGATCCAGTTGTGTCGACCTCCACCTCGACAACATCCTCTTCACTTTCCTCAACACGGTCTGGTTCAGCAGTTTGGGAAGGTTTTTCCTGATCCTCTGTAGCCATCTGAGACCTGACAGCCTTCTGGAGCAGAGAGGGCCGGAGCTTCAGGATGTCCTCCACCAGCTCAACAATGTTATCCGCCGTCACCGGCTGCCGAGCCCACGGGATCCCCTTCCCTAGCTTGACGAGGACTTCCTTTATCTCGCTCACCCTCATGACGGCCATGGGCTGCTTCTTCACATTGACCATCTGGCAGAATTTATTCAGGGACAGTTTGAGGCGTCTCGGGGTGGGTTTTAAAGACTGCCAGGCCAAATAGATGGCTGCCAGGATGATGAAGAACGACTTGCGTCCGGTCACGATCCACGAGTCGGCTGCCAGCTCCACCAGAGCCTCGGCACGTCTGGCCAGCGCTTTTGTAGACTCGGCAAAATCCCCGGCAACACAATCCAGTTTGTACCTGAAGAAGAGATTATTATCAAGACCAACAAATATTGGATCTGAGAATTCACACGCCTGGTTGTTGATAAACTAAGCATCAGTTTAAAATGTCCTCCCCTTTAGATTAATGATGGTTAAACATTTTTTTTAAATAAAAATAAAGCTTAATGTGAGCAGTTTCTATTGTGTATTAGGGGGTGAGTTCATTTTAACAGCCTATATATTTAACTACCAATAGTAGCAAATAAATCCACTCAAATTTTGTGAGAACATATCCGCTTGAGACCTTGGCTCTCGCAAGGGTTTGAGTGATGTTTAACCTGTGTTATCGATCGGTCGAACTGACCCAAAGACCTGATAATGAATGTGTTCATGTGTTGACCCAGCGATAAAACAAGGGTTAATAATGGATAGACGTACATAGACAAACATAAATCACCATTATTCTCAAAACAAGGGTTAATAATGGAATAAATGGAAATTTGATTTAAATGAAAATGTTATACTCCAATTTGAACCTTTTACACATGAGAAAAATAGTCCATATTATGGGTAAACTATATAAGCAGTTTCTACAAGTTACCAAAATCAGAATTCTTTGTTTAAGAAGTTTGATCTTCTTAAAACATTTGGACAACTTTTCCGTTTCTTAGACTATGCCTTCTGAATTCTCAAAAGAATACACTGTAAGATTAAATGTTACATCAACACAAAGTGGACTGGCACCAAAAGTGGCCATAATGGAGAGATTCTTCTTTTGCCTCGTGAAATATAGACCTAATGCAAATCCAGCAGAGACTCCCCCGTTTCCGGTGAGCTCCGATTGACTCAGTGATAAAAGAAAAGTGCATCCGAGTCAATTTGCAGTATTAAAATGCTATTTAATAGCTTTAACTCTGAAACAAAAACATGGTTCCTCCTTTAAAGTAAAGTTTGCAAAAATCAAACTTAACTGCTCACCCCCATGTCGACCAACGGTTGGGATTATTTTCTTCTTCTTTTTTTTATTAGAGTATTAGAAAAAAATGTATGTTCATTTTAATTTAGCGACTGGATCTCAGTCATCTTCATAATACCTCCATACTGTTCGTCTTTAACGTCCATCTTGTATTGAAGCCTAGCTATGAAGAATTGTTCATAACTAAAAAGTTGGATTTTTAGAGGAACTCCCTCGACTTTTGTTGATCAGCCACAAACCTGGACTCCTCCAGGTGTTAGTCCTGGTGAAGCCTCTTGACTTACTCTGAACATTGAGCCTCCACGAGTGCCGTGATGTTGACGACAGGCGCCGTGATCTTAAAGATTTCCATCATGTCTTGGTAAACACCAGCCACCGACATGGAGTCGCTGTCCACCAAGCACGCGATGGTACCGATGGAAACCGGCCAGTTGAGCAGCCGGCAGCTCAGCAGAATACTGCAGCCGCCAAGAACCTCCTTCGTGGTGGTCAACCCATGCAGGAACTTTTCGTGTTGATAAGCCTGCCTGAAATAAGTGACGGACTGCTCCTCGATGTCCCGGTTGAGCCTCAGAGTGCGACATATGGCTCTCACGCGCAGAAGACCTGTAGCACAAGAGAGATCCGACCACATCTAGAGAAATAACATCACAAAAACAAGTAAAAACAACAACAACTTACCTCTTTTCAAGTTCAAACACGGCCTCTTGGTCGCAGCTGAGGAGAAGGCGTAACTTACGTCTGCGGAGGCAGAATTGAGAAACTTTGAAAACAAAAAAAAACTCCCTTCTGCTGTTCAACATTTGAGATAAACTATAATTTACTGTTTAACAAAAACAAAACCCCCATAAGGCCCTCAAGTAAACTGCCAAACAATATGTTTTTTTATTTAATAATAACATTTTTTGCCTGAGAGGAGAAATGTCTTATTTCTGCAGTTCATTCTTTTTTTTTTTTAAATGCAAAATTGTATTCAATAAACTTTAAGTTCATATTGTTTAAGCTTTAAAAATAATAAATAGTTTATTAATATTTTTTAATTTGCAATTAGGGCTGCCTCAGCCAATCGGCCAGAATTTCAGACCTCATCCTGATAGGCCGGTTTTTATTACATGTTAATTATAGTCATACACCATAATAGATACATAGAACTTAATTTTATCACCCCATTAAAATAAATCAGCAACACATGCGTGGATGAGGGAAAGAATGGAAGAACATGATGAAGGTTAACTTTCTCTGAACTTGTTTGTCACAATCCAATGACGCATTCAATGACGTCAGGATTGTGTTTGTATGTCAAGTGTCGAAGTGATACGTGAAGTTTACGTTGTAGATTTGATTAGTTCACCATTGTCTGCAATTACTCGTTCAATTGTTGTATTAAACAGCAAGTTTTGTATCGTTTGGAATTTATTTTCTGCTACAGGTTGATGTATTTTTTGTTCTGTGTTGTTCAGTTGGATTGTATTTAATAGGTTTGTGTGATAGAAAATAAAAAATAGTGACTTTGTCGTCCACAAAGACGACAATAGTATGCACCTCTATTTGTACTGTTGTCTTTCTTACGCTGTAACAAGGTTAAATTAAACGTAGGCAAAAGGACACAGAGAAAGGACTCCACAATCAAACAGGAATACATGAATCAAGTTAAATGTTTTATGGAATGGATTACACAAACTTTGTTGGAGCCATTTTAAGTAGCTATTAAGCAGCTCATCTGTCCTAGGAAACACAGAGCAATACATTTTCATTGAATATAAAAGCCTTGAAAGGTAAGAGACGCCGTTATTGCCCGTCTGCTCAAAACTGTTACAGAATATTCATCCGAGTCGACCAACACACATTAGATGACACAGGAGAAATCCACATTAAAAATGATTTGCAGGTGTTATGCAAGTTTCAAATCTTGAGACAGTTTCCTTCACATAAAAGAGAGCAACCATTCCTGGAATGATGGACTCACTGCTCTAAAGCAGTTTAGTCACGTTGACACTCACAAATTATTCAAGTGCATCTCTTGAGTCTGTGGTTTCCACATATCCTCCTATTCAGAAGTATTTCTTTGCCAGAACTGCAGTGAATAACCTTGCAGCTGACATCCTCTGGCACAAAGACAGTTGCCGTTCATGATCAGCAGCATTTGCCTTTCAGCAGTCTGTTTCGTGTGCAATAAGACACAAGATCAACTTGGATTGGCAACAATATGATCAAACTAAAAATAGATTAAAGAGGTTATAAAATATACACGACATATGTGGCACCCATTTAATTTAAAGTCCACCTATAGGCTTTTCAATGAATCAAACTACTCTTTGACTGCAAAACAGGAATTTAGAAAAAGGTCTTTTAAATTTTTAGTTTTTCCTCATGGTAGATTTGATTTAATATAATAATCCTATATCAGATAAGACTTCTGTTCTGTTCCCAGATGCGACACAATAGTAAACATGGCCCAACTTTGGTGATCACAGGCAATTGGATATAGAACTATTACAAAATATTAGGCTGTGAACCTTTTCAATGAGAGTTCAAATACTAGGACTGAGGTCACCAAACCAGAGACCAAAACAAAACACTGTATTCCCTTTTGAACTGTGTTCACATTGTTCTTGTCACCACAATACACCAATACCCAACACACATGTCTTAGTTTATTAAGAATATCTTAAGTATTCTGATTGAAGAAGTACAGACGGCACAAATCTCTAACATTTTCCCTCGACAAAACATCTATGGTGAGTAAAATCTTCATTGGAATCACTATATTATGAGTTATCATTCATCTACGAGTCTGCCAAATATATTTTAAATTAATACAGTATTAATGGCATTGATTTCAGAGCCAAATTTTCCAATTTAACATCAATTATTAAAGATTGTTAACATAACTATTACATTATGAAACAGGTTCTTCTGTTTCTTCATTTAGCAAACAAATTGTGATAGCAACCTTTTTAAATGTGGTAAATATTAAGCAAGATATGACATTTTGAAAGTCAGATTCAGCAAAAATTCACAACAAATATTACTTACTTAAATTAACTTAGAATTAAGAAGGTAGATCAGAAATGAGCGCATTTTCAGATAATATATAACTTTATCATTATCACAGGTAAATCATACTAATATCACTGGAGTCGTTTTTACAGTTTGAGGGCAAAAATAATGAATGAAAGTAAAATATGCTGATTTGATGTTTGGCTATTAGCACATATACTATATATATTATTGCGTACATAGATTTGAGTTTTACACACCTGTTCCCTCGTCGGTGTTGCTGGTCAGAATCCCCTCGGACACCACCAAGCCGCAGTCGGCGCACACACAAATGTCTTCCTCCACAATGTTCGTGGAGCCACAGGATGAACAGGAAGGACGAATCGCAGACATCTTTCCCAGAAGAAACGTTCAAAACCGCTTGCATACGTTTTAACTCATCACCTGTACACGTTTAACTCATCACCCGCACACGCCAACGTGAAGCGAACGACAGCCAAGATACCAAAAATAATTCCGAGTAGAAACAAGTGCAGCTCAACGATGGTTCCGCTTTTGAAGCCAACGTTACACTTTAGTCCTCAAATTTGTTTCCACTACGAATAATAAAAACATCAGCTGAAAATATATATTAAAATTAAGCGTAATTAATATTATTTTAATTACTCATCTTCAATCGTTAACCGTTTGAATCCAGTGCCTTTATTGAACATAACTGTAATCGGAAATTAGTAATTAAAAGTTAAAGTTAAATTAAAATTGAAATCCAGAGTTTAATATCCGAAACATCCCGTAACGATGCACACATTAATCCTTTACAATTCCACTAGTATATCTAACAAATGACAGAGTTACCTACTTAAAAAAAGCACGTTATAATGACTAATACCTAGAAAATTAACTCATGACGTAACACAACTATTAAAAACAGTTATATTCTTGGATGGATAGTTTTATGCATCAGGGACAACAGCAAGGACGAGTACAGGATATTTATATATATGTTTAATACATGACTTTGTGGACTGGAATGAGAGGAACCACCTGGGGTGTGAATGTGTCCAACAGGAGTGTCAACAGGTTTAATTCTGTTAATCTTTGTATCAATTTTCCTTTGCATCCTTTTTCTTTATACTTGCACCTTGTCATCCCTTGCATTTGTTCTTGTTTTTATGAAACTTACTGTACTGAACTGGAAACTCAATTTCCCAAAGTCGATCTCCAGAGTGATTTAATTGAATTTAATTGATTTATAATGTCTATCAATCTATATTCTACTATTTGGTCAAAGTAAAATTCTCATTCTTTGTCCAAAGATGGCAACCTCACAGAACTCTGATAAGTACGGAAAAGGAGATTATTAAATTCAATTGTTTATTTAAATTTATCATCAAAATACATATATCAAAATGTAGGAATCAAGTACAAAGACAGAAATAATCATGTTAGGAAATCATACAAGTAAAGTGCGTTTTGGGGTTAGTAGAATAATAATGTAAACATCTGACACAAGTGCAGCATTGTAACAGTCAGCAAAAGGCACATTTACAGCAGTTCATCATATACATTTGATTGATTACGTTTCATCCTGACATACAAACGCACATATTGTTTCACCAACAGAATCAGTATCGGAGGAGTTGAATGAAACTGTGATATGAAGCTGTCAGATTCATGACTGACACTCAGAGATGATCATATTTACAGCCATCATTTAACGTCTCATCATCTACCAAAATGATGAGATCCCGTCTTGAAGGCTCATGCGGTCTTCTTCATACTGTTCAGGGACATGAGGATGCTCGGCTGCTCTTCCATGACACGGACGAGAAGGCAGTCTATGTACTGCTCCAGCTCGGCTATCTTCTTGTCCCGGTCCGACAGCTGCTGCTCTTGTTTCTGGACCAGACGTACGAGTTCCTCCAGGGTCAATAAAGAGTACGGCCCCTTCACTTCAGATCTTTTCGTCTAGGAAACAAGAAACAGTTTTATAGACATGAACTCATTGTCCTCCCCTGCTTACTTTTTCACATTTTCTATCACTTTTAGAAGTCAATAAATAATGTGAACCTATAGAAAAGTAATTGCCTTTGGTCATGTAACAATGCTGCAAGAAGATTTATTTATTTTCACAGCTTTACTCTGTTCTAGTTGCTTTTTTTTCTTTCAATTTTCAGCAATCTGATCAAGTCAATAACACACCCTGTATCATGTTTGCATTATCCATACATCTACTATTACAGACTTGTACTAAACCTGCTTCTCCTCCTCCATGATTAAAGTAGATTTCACGCTCTGCTCGTGGTCTTGATGTTCCAGGGCATTCAAAGGTTTCACGGGTTGAAGCCTGAGAAGAGAGACAAGAGGACGTGATCACAGGTTTTATTTTTTTTAAGTGCGTCTTGTCATCGTGTCACCTTCGACGTGCGGTCTGTGGAGGTCCACTCTTCTGTCTCTCAGGCTTCTGAGGTGGGCTCTCGAGGAAAGACAGGGAGAGGCCCGAGTCTCGCTCTGGATCACACGTCTGGTTCCCGGGCGCTGGCGTCAGGTCGAGGTCTTCTGACGAAGTGCTGGATGGCGTTGTTGCATTTCCTGGAGGCTTGGGGGCTCGTGTCCCCTTAGAGGACTTCGTTTTTGCTTCAGGGTCGACGATTTCAGTATCTTCAGAGTCTTCGAAGGGATTCAAACTATGACAACTGGATTTGGAGTCAGGTGACGATGACTTCAGACCCTGTGAGGGTCTAGACGGCGCCAGACCCTTAGAGTGTCGGACCCGATCCGCAGGTCCCTCGTCGCCCCCGGTCCTGTTCTCCGTTGGACTCGCTCTGAGGGAAGGGACAGACTCTGCTGGTTGTTGAGGAACGACAGTAACAGTGTTGGGACGTTTGTCTTTCATCCCTTGTGGCGGTGAATCATCTCGTTCCTGCTGACGCTGGCGCACAGCAGGATTCCTTCCTGGTGGCTGAGGAGCTGGAGTCTTCTTCCGCTGACTCACAGAAAGGTCCTTGTCGGTTTCTGACGCAGCCTCGCTTCCGTCCGATGAATCAGATGGACACCTGAGGGAAATCACAGAACCCATTCATGTAGTTTTGTCGAGTGGTTACATATTCCCTCATGACACACACACTGGAATATCGATGATGCCATGAGTTCAATCCAAGTAAATAACAGCCGTTAATGAAAGAAAATGAATCAAAGGGCAAGTTTTACATCAAAACAATAACTGCAACTTTAAGTATAATATATTGACTTGTTCAAGTTGTTTTTTCTCCCCAGAACAATTCCTAATATCATTAAACTACGAATGATTGACAGGAGGTTTAAATAAAGAAAATCTATTTTAACAAGCATTTATTAACTCAATTTTAGCTAATACAAGTCAATTTCCATTAATTGAATAGTTTGCAAAGCAAATCTATAAACTATTTTTTGTGAAGAACGAATGCTACAATGCTTCTGGAAACATTTGTCCACAAATGATATTTTCTTATTGTTCAGATTTAGGGATGTTTTCAAAGAATCTCTGGATAACCGTGAGGCCAGTGTTTTGCGAACGAACCTGGTCTGGAGCGAGGACGGAGCAGGTGAGTCGGGAACATCAAACGGATTATTTGATACGTTTTCATCAAAAGGATTGTTTGAGGAGTCGGTAAGGTCAGCAGCCATGATCTCCGCCGTCTTCTGCGCCTTCTGTTCTTCCGCTTTCTTTCTGGCTGCTTCCTCGATTCTAATCCTCTCTTCCTCACGCTTTTCTCTTTCCTCTCTTCTTCTCAGCTCCTCTTCGATTCTTTTTTGTTCTTCCAAGGTTTCTTTTTCAATCCTCTCCTTTTCCTCTGCCCCTTTTTTAATCCTTTCCTCTTCAAATCTCTTCTTTTCTTCTGCCTCTTTTTTAATTCTTTCCTCTTCAAATCTCTTCTTTTCTTCTGCCTCTTTTTTAATTCTTTCCTCTTCAACTCTCTCCCTTTCTTCTGCCTCTTTCTTTATTCTTTCCTCTTCAACTCTCTCCCTTTCTTCTGCCTCTTTCTTTATTCTTTCGTCTTCAACTCTCTCCCTTTCTTCTGCCTCTTTCTTTATTCTTTCCTCTTCAACTCTCTCTCTTTCTTCTGCCTCTTTCTTTATTCTTTCCTCTTCAACTCTCTCCCTTTCTTCTGCCTCTTTCTTTATTCTTTCATCTTCAACTCTCTCCCTTTCTTCTGCCTCTTTCTTTATTCTTTCCTCTTCAACTCTCTCTCTTTCTTCTGCCAGTAGCTCTTCTTTTCGCCTCAGATGCTCATCCTCCTTTCTCATCTTCTCTTCTTCCATTAATTGTTCTTGTTCCCTTTGCATCCTCTTCTCTTCTTCCAATTTCCTTTGTTCCTCTTGCTGCTTTTCTTCCACTTCCCTCCTGAAGTTCTCCTCTTCCTCCTTTCTTGCCCTCTCTTCTTCCAGCAACCTTTCTTGTTCTCTCTGAATTCTCTTTTCCTCTTCCAGTTTCCTCTGTTCCTCCACCTGTCTCTTCTTTTCCTCTTCCTCCCTTAACTTCTCTTTTAGTTTCTGCTCTTCAATCCGTTTTCTTTCTTCCTCTTCCCTCTTTTCTTCATTTGCCCTCCTTAATAACTCCTCTTCCTCCTTTTGTATCCTTTCTTCTTCAGCGAGTCTCAGTTCATTTTCTCTTTGCTCTTGCTCCTCTTTTTCTTTTTGCATTCTTTCCAGGAGTATCCTTTTCTCCTCTTCAATTCTTTCCCGTTCCAACTTTTCTTGCTCGTCTTTCAATTTTTGTTCCTCCTCGCTTCTTCTTTGTTCAAGTCTAACGGCCTCCTCCTTTTGTAGGCTTTCTTCCACAAGCCTCCTTTCTTCTTCTTCTTCTTGTCTTCTTTTCTCCCCCAGCAGCATTTCTTCATCCCTTTTCCTTTGCTCCATTTCCTCCTGCAATTGTCTTCTCTCTTCCTCAGCCTTCTCCAGGTTTTCCTCTTCTCGTGCTCTAGTCTCCATGTCATCCACCCCCCTTTGTTTTTCTTCCTTGATTTTTCCTACTCCCCTTTTTTCTTTCTTGTCCTTCTCAAACCTTCTGAGCATCATCTGGACTTTATTCTGTTCACCCACCCTGCAGTCTTCACCACTCTTCTGTTCCTTCTCTTTTCTCTGAATCTCTTCGAGTCTTTTACGCACAACACTGTCCTCAGTAGATTCTTCTTCTTCTTCTTCATATCTGGGGTTATCTTCCAAATAGTCCATCGTATCTTCCCTCATCCCCTCCTCCGTCCAGGAAGAGCATTCTTGCACGACTCGGAGCGAGTCCACAGAAGGAGGAGAACTTTCAGGGACGTCCTCCAAGGATCCGTGCCCTGAGCTGGTGAGACTGAAGTTGGATCCGGCGCGAGTGCTTCGAGGCTGAGGCTCCTCACAGTAGACGTGACTCCCATTGATGCACACGTTACTTTGTTCCGTTTGCTTCTGGGAATCTTTGCTGTCGGAGCGTTTGTGCTTCAAGAACTTGAATTTCTTCTTACCTGGAAGAAAGAATGACATTTTTATTTTACCTAAAAGCATGAAAATCATGATGACCTTTTTATTTTTAACCCTCCTGCTGTTTTACATTCCACCCCGAAACGCTTAAATGTTCTGGGTATAAGATACCATTTCTTTAGGTGACATCAAAGAAAGCAGACGACACAACTCAAACCTTGCAGGTGATTTCTCACTCAATGCGATACGATTCATTTGATCTTTTTGGTTGTTAGAATGCTTTCGTTGTTTTTTTGTTTTTTTATATAGTTGCACACATTTTTTAAAAATATTTTTGGTGTTAAAAATATATTCAGAAAATCTCCAGTTAAATTACTTAGTGAAATAATAAACCAAGGTCATTTTTATGACAGAAAAACATTCAATGTTTGGATATTAAGTCCTGTTTTAAGTCCATATTGTCAGTTATGGGGTGGTCCATTTATGTCTAAAAGGTGGGAAAATATTTGTATCCGCTTGTTTTTACCAAATACAACAATACAAAAATGTTTGATGGAATGCCACAGTACAGAAGGTTTACCTTCTGAAGGATCCACATTAAGTGATGAAAGACTTCCCGTCAGTGACGAGTCTTTCCCAGGCAGGACGGTCATGGACTGGGACATATTTTTATGAAGATTGGATTTTGGGGCAAAAAGAGACTTCATCTTATGTTTCTTCTTCTTCTCTTCCTCTGGCAACCCTTCCTTCCCTTCCTCCTCGCTGTCCGTCAGAACCTGGTCAAAGGTCGGGACAGCGATGGACGATGCGTCGGATTCCTTTTTCTTGCCCCGAACTTTGTCCTTGAACTTGCCCAGTCGAGATCTGGACTTCCCGGCAGAGGACAGATCAAACATGCTGGCCGTCATGTTGTTCCTCATGAACTGTATGTCCACGAGAACCTCTCCTCGGTCTTTGTCCGATTTTCCAGTTTTATCCAATAACTTGAACCACCTGCAAGACAAAATAACATTTTTAAAAATTCAGGTTAATCAAGGAAGTCAAATTCCCATTGACATAATTTCCCGTGTGACTCGAGTATGACAGACACAAGACTCGGGTTTCTCGAAGGTTTCCTTTTCATCCTTCCTTTAGGCTTCTAAAGTATTAATAGACCGAGTCTCAGGTTTACAATTCCTGAGAAAGACGAGATCAGAATCAGTTCTTGCCGGTTTGGTAACATTTTTGAAAATAAGATTACATGAAAGATGATCATTGTTTGTTCTAGTTCACAAATGAAAGGTGTCTCTGGAGACGTTGCTGAGAATTAGAGCTTTCGCTTCACTTTGCATTTTCACACCATAAAACAGAGATTTATCCTGTGAGCAGCAGCCTCTGGAGGGAAGCAAAAGATTCATTTTAGGGGTCGGTTCATTGGAACAAAACCCTAACACTACAATTACTTTTTTCCTTAGACATATTTGTTTAGTTTAAGTCAAGTTAATTATTAGCAAGGATATTTTGTGGCTTAAACAAAAGTAGAGGTGGGCAGGGAAAGGTTCACTGGGTAGGTGTGTTGGCACCACAAGCCGCGCCCAAAATTTTTAGATAGATAAGACTATTAATCCCTCTGGAGATCTCCTTCGGTAAAATTGGGTTTCCAGTTCACAGCAGACAATAGTTTCATAAAAGCTAGAACAAAAACAAACAGCAAATAAAAAGAACAAAGCGCAAGGGATGACAAAGTGAAAATATACAGAACATAGGTCGCAAAAAGATTATTTTGTTGCGTGGAAATCGCCTTTTGGAAACATAACCTAAAAATGTTTTCAATTGTTTCATTCTTGGAGGCACCAGCTATCTTCATCATCTCCTCGATTGTTATTCCCATCAAAATTATTTTAAATCTTCAAAAACAACTGTTTGAATTTTTTATGTCAAACTTTGATTTTGAGCAGTATTTGCTCAAAAATTCTCAAATTTCTATCCCAAAAAAAAGAATTTCTGTATAATCGAGGTTCCGCGGTTTTGAAGTCTGTCTGGATCTTGTAATAGGATAAGATAGTGGGTTTTTTTTTTCCAGGAACCAAGGCCGCACACAGGGCCTAGCCAGCAGGTTACTAAAAACAATAACAGGGCCCTAAATCTGTGTTCAAACAGAATAACAAAAAAGTAAAACTTGAGCTAGCAAAAACAGCTAAAATTATGAAACTATATTATTGTAAAATAACAACTTCAACAAATCAAATTTCATGCAACTATAGTGGGGAAAATTCTTTTCTCCCTAAATTTCCAAAAGTTCTTTCTCAATCAACATAGTTTTTAAAATATTGCCAGGCTAATGGTTGAAGTCCTGGTCAAATAACTAACAATTCCTGAATTTTTTATTTATTTTATTGTGTACCATTTTTTATCCAAGTCATGTGACAAGAGTTGCAGTCAGCGAAACGAGCGCTGTGAGAGAACGTGATCCAATAATCAGGTTACACCACTAACTGTGGCTGGAACTACTCAAAAACAAGAACCAGATCAGTGACACAAAGAGCACTTTGTCAATAATTAACCGAGGTGGAGCTGCTCACAAACCCTAAACTATTATATACACTGTATAGACGTGTCTTTCTAACTAGTTAGCCAACTTCCAGTTTCTTTCCAGTGACCGAAATGCACTAAATAAGTTTGAGGTTATTAAATATCCTCCGGTCCAAACTCAGTGATCCATGAGAAACTGTTTTTGAGACAAAAAACATGATGGAATTTCTGTGATCTTTTCCTGGAAAATGACAAAATAGTAACTGGAATGTTGGAGGAACATCTTGATTACAACCAGGAAAGCGACCTTGAGGGAGGTTTCACAAAAAAACAAAAAAAATTGGTCCAGACTGTAGCGACACACACATGGAAACAACCTATGAATGCATGTACTGTATTTCCTAAAAGCCTGAAGCTTCGCAAACATTCCACGTCCCACTGACCACACAAATATTTATGAGTCGATCTCGCCTTCAAGTGCTCGTCTGCCTCTGTGAAAAGAACATTTTTGTCTGGACAAAATACATCCCAGAACATTCCTCAGGAAGAACCTGATCCCGAGCTCTTTTCTAACGAAAAGAAAAGATTAACAGATATTATTGAACATTCCAAGGTCATTTTGAAAAAAAAGGTCGAAAAACTTTTCTAGTTTTGTCACTTTGTCAAGCTACGCTCTCCTAATGTTAAAAAATGAGTTTCTTAAAAGATACACCCAGCTGCTCTTCCACTGAGCCTATCATGATCAATAATATTTCAAATGCTAAAAAATAAATGGAATTGTATAGATACAATGAATATAAAGGTTTTGTGGGTGGAAATAAGTTGCTGGACAGATGCCTGCTCTCTCTGGGGTCCAATAAAAAAAGGATTTTGTTGGTTTGGACAAGACGAAAAAACACCTCAGCAGAAAAAAAAAAAGTGCTGATGAAGCATGAGTTGGAGGTCAGCTCAGCACGGAACAAACAAGTGAAACTCCAGGGCCAGAGAAAGGAAGGAAGTGAGTCAGAAGCCTTAGAAATTGTGTTTGCACCAGATCCTCTAAAGTAGACTTTATCCAACTGCGATCTCGGCAGCAGCTTTAGAAGCCACAGGTTTTTTTTCCCCAAGTCGTTCTTGTTCTCTTGATAAAACAAACGAAAGAGTGAAACGCCTTTTTCCTGCAATTTGCTGTGTTTACAAGTGTTAATACTCAGAAGGAATCTTGAGGTTAAAAGAAGAAATGTCCCATTCATTCAAAATTATTTCAGTTTTTGACCAACATTTAGTCTATTTTTTTCCCTAATGACCATGATACTTAACTGACTTTAATTTAAACAAATAAAGTTTAATTAAATTTCTTATACAGTACAGGCCTAAAGTTTGTACTTATAGTGCTTTTCTTTGTTTTCACGATCATTTACATAGTACATTTATCACTGAATGCATCAAAACTATGAATGAACACATGCGGAACCTTGTACTTAACAGTGTAAAATAACTGAAAACTTGTCTTATATTGTAGTTTCTTCAAAGTAGCCACTTTCTTCTCTGATGACTGTTATTCCGCATTCCTTTGACGACCTTCAACATATAGATGCTGGAATGGTTTTTACTTCACAGGCATGTCTTTTTCAGAGTTACTTGCTGGAATTTCTTCTTTATTAATGGGGTCGAGAACATTAGTCGTGTTGTGCAGAATTTGGGGCGATACAGCCCTATTGGACAACTGGAGCCACAGAGTGAATCCATTGAAGGATCGATCGAGAAAATTCCTATTGAATTTTAAAAAGAACATCAATTCTGCAACAACTCATAGAGAAGCTCTTCAGAATCCTTCATTTGTCTTTGTGTCAATATTCCTTGAGTTATTTAAAAGTTTCATGTTTCCACTGCAGTCGACCCTCCTCTGTGATTATTCATCTTTCCAGGAACATTTTACATTTTCTGCTCACACATCCTTCAGTGAGGAACTTGAACTTGAGATAAGTGCCCTCTGCTCTTATCTTCACTTGCACAGCTTGTGTGAGGGGAAAAAAAATGAAAGAAAAGCTTAGTCGGTTGAACGACATCGGAGGACCTGGCTCTCCGGACAGGACCTCATGCAGGGAGTTTAATGAAGGGATGTGCACAGGAAATGAAGGGATGAGAGAAACATTATGGTGGTTTTAACGTGGCCTCTGAATGTTTGGCCAAGATGTCTGAAGATATAGCTCACAGGATTTTTCCAACTTCATCTACGCAAGAGAAGAGACACCAGACGTGTGTTGTTGAAACAGCGGTGACCTCGCTTCACTGAGTATTTGCTGCTTCATTGATCTAAACTTTCAGGAATGTGAGGTTACACTTTAGACCAGCACAGATAAAACCCTCTTATCTGACTGAAACTGAACAGAGCGTAGCACATCGGTTCATTTTTTACAACGCTTCACAAAAATACAGTGGAAAACAAATAGAGTACATTATTCTGCATGTGTTCCCTCATAGTTTTAATGCATTCAGTCAGAAGTTATTACGCAAATAATCAAGGAAAAAACATTGCAGGAGGTGTGTCAAAGCCTTTCGCCTGTACTATCTATCTATATATATATATATATATATATACATATACACACACAGTACATAATTGAAAGAAATGGTGAAGGAACAGGGAAGCAAATTGGGGGGAAAAGAAGTGTGTTGCTGTAATGCTAATATACATAATGAGCTATAAAAATACATTATGAACTATAAAAATACATTATGAATTGAAAATGGGTAGATGGTTGTGTTTTTTCTGCCTCTTCATGGTTCATCTTTTGCATCCTTGACACCATTTTTTAGCTTTAAAATAAATAATATTAAGCATATTTTCAACCAAAAAAAAAAACGACTGTATAAAACACAGACAAATTGGAAAATGCTGTCACTTCAGCACCTGAAGAAGAGCCACTCACAGTGAGTGTCTTGTGGCCTCATGATTGAAGCAAGTGTAGGATTGAGTGTGTAGTTTTAATTTTGAGTTTTTTAAAAGTTCCAGGCTGGCAGTGTTCGAGTGGGACGGACTTGTAAAGTATTGTAAAGGGTTTATAATGAGTTCAATGTAGAAATGAAAGACGTCATGTTGGATCCACAACTTGTCTTGACTTTTCACAGGCGGTCTGGAACTCAACCATAATCAAGGTGTGTGTGTGTGTGTGTGTGTGTGTGTGTGTTGTGTATCCCACCGAGGGAACTCAAATACCTAAACAGCTTAGCACATACCACATTATGTGAGCAGGTTCACAAATGACGATGGTTCCCTTCTGAACGACAACACTTGAAACTCGAAAGCACCAATAGAAATCCAACATCTTTCAAGAGAGAATCTGAAGCTACCTGAAGGCAACACTGAAATATTAAATCCACTCCTCCAGAGAAGAGCAGACAGCAGCAGGATTGATATCGAGCGAAAAGCATCAGACAAGAACCGTCTCCATGGATGTCACTTTTTTTTGAGGAGAGGACGAGGCTTGACGTCTTATTCCGATATTGCACACTCACATTTGGATCCTAATGGAATTCAGGTTCATTGAGAAGATGACTTTATCTAAAGTGACTCAAAGATGGTGGATTTGTTTCCAACTCTGAGTCAATTAAGCAGATGCGCATCTTTAGCAACCGCTTCTTCTTGAATAAACGTTAAATAACTTGACATTTGCAGTGTAATCAAAAGGGAAGTGACCGTTTCGAAATCGGGAAGTCCGTTCTCTTTCCACCCTCACCAGCCTGAACTCACTACAACTGACTCCACCACAACTGGACCTCAGTGTCCACACATCTCAGATCACAAGTTATTGTCTGCTGGAGAATTCATTTAAATCATTTAAAATATCTCCAACTACAGCGAGAACAAAATGGAAACGAGAAAAGAGAAGCTCTGGCTCTTACAGTCCACTCTTGTTTTAAGTTACACTGCCAACAAAGCCATGTTTGTTTGGAAAATACTTTCGGGGAGGTTTTAGTTTCAGCGGTTACTCCTCCTGCGATGAGAACCATCGATCAACTCCTAGATAAGAGCGAGAAATCCAGGCTTGCTTATGAATAATTGAAGATTACTCGGAGGTTTATTTTTTGATCATAACCACATGTTTGAGCCAAACTAAACGTAGTCATACTTGATAAATGTAACATACAGGAAGAAGAGAAATACCACATACATGTTATTTTAGGACACTGGTGCAATTTTGAATGGGCATTAACCAAAAAAGTATAATTTCATTTTTTTTTTTAAGGATTAACACGATATAAAATTCATAAAAAAAATGACTTTTTCCCCACATCAACCCCCAGTAACAGATAACATGAACTCCATTCAAGAGAAAAGTATCTATGAATTTACTTTTCATAAAAACATGCCTAATGCATCATTTAAAAGAGCAGCTTTTACAACATTTAAAGATGGCAAGACCGTTAGCATCGACAAGCTACGCTATCAAGAAAACATTACTGTTAAGTTTCTCTATAAAATATAATTAACAATAAATAGAACATATGTATAAAATCAAAGTGAGTGTGAATTTGCCTGCTTAAGAACTGGGCTCCTGCGAGTTTTGAGACAGATTATTAAAGAGTTGCGAGCTGGTATGTAAAACTTTGAGTTTTTTAATTTAACAAATTGTCTTTTATTTAAAAAAAATAAATCATATACTAACAAGGAAAACACATTGTGGGGATTTTAAGTAACAATGTTAGTGAATATGAATGTTTAGAATCAGTCATTTTACATATTTAAGATGCATTTTCTAAGATACATGTATTAGTTGGAAAAATAAAAATAATCTTGATTGTTTCTTTCATTACTTTTTGTTGTGCATGTCTCAGTTGTTCCCTCTACACACACACAAACACAACACTTGTGTATTTGACCAGCAACAGGTGAGAAACTACCATCCGACACCTGAGGGTCTCCTCTAGTCTCCTCAGGGTCTCGATCAAACTTGAATGAAGTCAGAAAAAAAACTTTTCTCAAGACTCACGCCGTCTTGTCTCGACTCGTGTCTTCTCTGAGCTGGACCAGGTCGATGACCGCCTGACCCAGCAGCTTGTCCGGACCCACCAGGGCTCGGTGCAGGACGTGGACCTGCAGCGTGGAGGTGCTTCTCCCCCCGGGCTGCAGCAGCAGCTCGAAGGCGGCCTCCTCCTTCCACACCGGGGCCACACTCTTCTCCACCACCGACGTCTGGAACTTCTCCTTCGCCACCTGCATCACCGCGTACGCATCGTTGGTCCCGTGCTTGCCTTTGGCCCTCAGACCCCGGGCCTGGACCGCGGTCACCTGGACGCTGGTGGGGGTCCACGACAGGTCCATGTTCACGGCGCGAGAGCTTTCAAACATGGAGCTGCTCACAAGTTTCTCTGGACTTGAGGAAACAGCTGACGGGGGGCGTGGCTTCACTTGCCTGGCTCGGATTAGCAGATTACGTGAATCATCTTCTGACCACACCTGCGCCCGTGACGTCACACCCGGGTCACCATCAGTCCAGGCGAGCGCGAGTGAGTCCATATCTTCACACTGACCCGTCATCTTATCTCAGATTATTCAATGCAAACATGAAACATCTACTCATACGAGTGTGGCCTCTTGCCGCAAAATGTTGTGTAGATGAGGATATAAAATACACAACATTACGACACCAGTGATGGTCAATTACATTTACTCAGGGGCCACTTTTATACACTGCCTGTTGTGAGGGGCCACCAAGCAAAAATAATAAATAAATAAAAAGTATCAAATATATTAATTAAATTAAGCTCAATGTGATAAAAAACAACAACAGTTAATTGTATTTTTATACAGCATTCAAAAAACAATATGTTTGAAAAAATATTTTTTATATTCATTTAAATCTGTTTGATGGGCTTTAAGACTCACAAAAATGACACAAGTCCTAAAACAAAAAACCCTAGTCATATTTAGAGACTAGTAATGAACTATAGTAATAAATACAAAATAGAAGATTAGTTTCAATATGATCTTTGACCTCATGAGGGCCACGTTAATAAGGGAGACTGACTCATACAGTGTTTAATATTGATTTAAGTAAATATTGATATGGTTTCTGTGCTTATACTGACTCCTGCTGTTTTAAAGTAGTAGGATTTATGTGTTTACTATCAATGTGAATTTTGTAACGTGTTGTGCTATAGACCATACCTGGGAAAAGTGTATTTAAAGTGTCACTCATGTGGTCAAAAATCCATGTAGAAAATAACAATTTTATTTTGCATAGACCTTAAATATGGCCATAGAGTTTTATCGTCTTGAAAAATGTAATATAAAACCTATTTTTTTGGGGGAAATAAATGCTATTTTGTGAGATTAAGAAATAAAAAATTAAATAATATTTTTTAGCATAATGTATTTCATCACTTGATTTTATACCTTTCCCCCTCTTTATGCTCTAAGGCCCCTCAAAAAAACCCACTTTTTAAATGTGGCCCCTAAAATAAATGAAGGTTTCCACCAGTGCTATTGACAGTTGCTGTATTGCTCAAGAACATATTTATTTCAAGTAAGTAGTTAAAAAAACCAACCAATGCAATCACGTGCATTTAAGAGCTTTTCAACGCACAGTTCACACTAAATCATATTTAAGATGTTTATACTCTCATTTCACTTCTCAGTAAATAACCAACTTGTCAATTTTACTAATAAATGACTGAGTCCATATAATCTATTTAAAATAATATTATTAATATATATATAATATTAATATATTAATTTAGCGTACACTTCATTTTAAAACGAGATTAAACTACGAATCAGGTTGTTTTTTTTAGAAAGATTAGAATAAAAAAGAATATATCGCAACCATGCAATTGAACATAAAACAAGTCTCAACAATGTTTTGATGTAACTTTTAGCATTAGCTATTTCCTGCTAGCTTTTAATAAGTTAAACGTCCATATTTATTTTTCATCTATTAAAAAATATGTTGATCTTAACGGATCTTAAAAGGTCAGAGGTGAATGTCACATTATATGTACATGATTAGTTGCTTAAAAATTAATATTATATTAACTCAAACAATGTGATTCACGTCATTGCCCACACGGTGGTAGTAGCGAGCTGTTCTTAATCATGCACGTTTGAAAAGAACGTCGTTAGATCTTTACCTCAAAAAAAAAGTATAAAACTGTTGAAAAACTTTACATGTACAGCTGAACAAATTAATCGACTGTCTTTATTTTGTGTCGAAAGGAAGAAAAAGGGAATTAGAGTGTGTCTTCTACTGATGACCACTAGAGGTCAGGCTTCACCTTATTATTTTCAACAACAGAATCATGAACTGTTGATGCTTATATTTAAAAGGCATTGGGATATAGTTGTTGCCTAAATGAAATGTATCGAATACATCAACCATTGTAGACTATAATGTCTGAATTTTGACTCATCACTTTTGCTTCTAAAGCTTTTTCTATGAAGCAAAATATGTCATTGTTGACGGTACCGAGACGAGACCTCGCCCCGAGACCCGGAATCTGGTCCACCAGAGATAACAAAAGCTCCCGGGAGAGTTGTCAAAGCCGAAGTCGCCCAGGAGAGATCAAGTACCAGGCCCTGTACAGTACACACATAATCCCTTTGAGCCGTGACGTCTCTGGAGAACCAGCGCGGAAAAGATCGGACTCCAGGGTCTGGCAGCAGCGACTGGAAACAACGTGGATTTATAGTCAACCAGACACAAGATTGTATTCTCCATGTAGCTCAGATATATTCAGATTATCTTTTACTTAATCATTACTTTTCACGTCAGAAATCTTTAGATGTTCCCTTGTCAGATTGAGCATCAGAGGAAATGGAAAAATAAAAATATTCATCTAAATTATTATCTCTTATTTATTTGTCATTCAAAAATATATCTAAATAATTGAAGCTATCAATAAAAACCATACTAGTATTTCTCCACAGGGTAATGAACCACTAACCTGTCCAGCCCAAGTTACTTAAGCACGAGTAAGTAAAAGAAAAAAGAATGGATTAAAATATTCTAGATATAGAGTTGTAGTATTTAAGACTTTTTGGTCAAAATTCCCCTGTTAATCATCAACAAACTAAATACTAAGCAAAGATAATGTGATGAACCAAAAGGCCTATGGGTTGTCGTAGAATAGTGATGTTGAATTTAACTTTTGAATTCATGATTTGTACACAAAAATATATTTTTAAGGGATGTATAATGATAAAACAAAAAGCCCTTAATCTTCTGTGGCCTAGAAGTACAACATTCAGAATCACAAACACCAAAATTACAGTTTTCTGAAACAAATATAAATAAATCCTGAAACGTGAGTTTCAGAGTTTGTGATTTTGTTTCAAACTTTGTACATTTTTTTTAACTTCTGGGCCACCGTACTAACCTTTAGTTTAGGCATGAGCGTTGAAATTTTAGCTCCATGAAGGTCCTTCAAACAAACCAGCCGACATGTTCATACAAAAAAAAAAAATCTTTATTTTCTTTATAGAATTTGCTACAAATTGTAATGCATGCATAGATATCCACACTTAAGACAAGAAGAATCACACAATATTTTTTTCATCGTGGCAGGTTCTGGACTCGCCACTTAAGACCTCCTTCATGCTTCCAGACCCAAGTTCAAGTCAACTAGTTAAAATACAGAACACATTTTTACAACACTTGAAATAAGACCTTAAAGAACGGTGTAAACTTTCTTTGGCATTTTGTTCATGAAGACATCGATGCTTCTTATTCAACACGGGGATGAAGGTTGACTAACACGGCAGGGATGAGGTTGATTGTTCAAATAAAGTTGAGGTATTAGAGGTCACTGTAGAAATCTCACAACCAAAACAAGAACATATGGAATTATATGTCAGATCTACTTTAAACTTAAACATGACTTTAGAAAAGTTCTAAATGCTACAGTGCAAGCTGGAGATATTTTCATTAAAAAAAAAAAAATCACACTTTTCCTCAACAAACACTCCTATCACAGTTAAGATGTGTTTCTACAGTAAGTAAACAATGTAAATCAACGTCACAGTACGAGGCTTTTTTGCTGTCCTCGTGTGGACCGCTACCTGTTAGCGAGGAATGAAGGGTCAAGAGAGTCATTGCTTTCTTTAAAGGAACCCTAGAACGAGAACATTTGTCTCTCTTTTGGGTTTTATTCTACAAGTCAGTTATCACATGACCAACGATAACTGTGTATTTTAAGGCCTACGTCACTTAAGAGTCTTTAAATAATATTGGCACGTGATTATATGACCAAAACTACCTTCTATTGTGCGCAGATGGTCACTATATTTAGCCCGGAGGGAGCAATAAACTAAACGTGATTTTCATCTGCTACTAAAGAAAACAACCACTTGTCACAATAACACTGCAAATAGTGTTGATTTTAAAGACCACCAGTTGCACGTAAGACTTTGGAAAATGATGATCCCTGCGTTAAATACTCATATACTATCTACAGTTCCTTTTGATCAGTCATGATAGCTCTCCGTTAGCATCTCACGTTTAGCATCAGGTACTACATCAAAGGTGCCTTTTGTCATATGTAAAATATACGGGCGAATAGTGCAAAGTTCTTCATAAATAAACGCTCCATGTTTATCAAAACTACAGTGCATTTCGTGGGCCCTTTAATAAACCCTAACAGATCATATCCACATAAACACATCCATGCAGCTTTGATAGGATCATATTGAATATATTGCAAAATTGTGCTTTTCGATTTTCCTCCCATTAGGAAAATAATCTTCTTTTCTGTTGCCGATTTTAAATAGCTACGTAACTTATTAGCTCCAGTGATTTAAGAAAAAACAAAAACATGTTTCATACCCACGAGAGCGTTAGAAATGTCAGAGCTAATGAGACTTTTAAAAAACCGACTCTGCAAAAGTCAAAAATGCAGCTTTGTTGCAGCAGGACGATAAAGTGCTGATCCTGGGCTTTGTGCTTGAGATTGGCAGTTTTAGGACGAAGCTTGATATGTTTGTCTTCTCCTCCAATGACAATCCAGGGATGCAGGGTTGGTCCCTGTTCCATCTCCAAGTCTTCACATGCCATCCTCCCATACTTGAACTCACCGGGACATCATTCGTACAAATTCTAGGATGTAATAAAAAAAAAAGTATATATATTTGGTCACATAGGTTAATACAACAGTTTATTTTCGTGTCTAAACAAGAAGGATCTGTCTCGCCTGCAGTTAATACAAAACTCTGCAGCGAGAATTCTGACCAGCTCTAGTAGAAGAACTCACATTTTCCGATCCTTAAATCTCTTCACTCGCTGCCAGTTTCTTTCAGGATCAATTTTAAAATTCTGGTTCTTTCTTTCAGATCTATTCATGGTCAGGCTCCTCCTTACATCACTGATCTGATCCAGCCTTACACCCCAGCTTGGGCTCTGAGGTCTGTGGATCAGAATCTACTGATGGTTCCTGAACACGGTTCACGACCAGAGGAAAAAAATCCTTCCAGACTGTTGCTCCTAAGCTTTGGAACGATCGTCCTCTCCCTCTGTGTTTGATGATCTACTGACTCCTTCAAGAAACATCTTAAGACCTTCTTATTTGTGCAGGATTTTCCCTGATTTTCTGAAAGTGTTGTTCGCGGTGTTATCTTGACCTTTAAAGTAAAAACTTTATATAATATTGTTTGGATTGTTTAAGCGCTTTGTGACCCTGGTCTTGAAAAGCGCTACATAAATAAAAATGACTTACTTACTTACTTACTTTCCTCTCCAGCTACATCATGGGGTGGGATCTTATCTAAAACAGGCAGCTGAGCCAAGGGCTCAGATTTGGTGTAGTTGATTTTCATCCCTTTTAGTTCCCGCTCGGTCATAAACTCCTCAGGGTAGAGCCGAAGCTCATGGCCCTGACGAAACCAACCGCATGAACTGCAAAAAGCAGTGACTCAAACCTAAGACCACCAACCCGGACTCTCTCATTAGCATGGCTGCTAGAAATCATGTCCTTAAAGGTTAAGAATGGAAAAGATGACAAATGGCAGCCCTGGCGAAGACCAACCCTCTCTGGATGGGTCCGACTTATTAATGGCTATCCTTACCAAGTACTACAGTACTACACGGAAGTCATTGGCGAATTACTTCTCCATAGCCACAAAGCACATTTAGACAGATTGGGGAAACTCCTATGCACCCTTAAGGATTCCACCAGGGAGTACAGAATGGATCCACAGTTCCACAACCCAGTCAAACACCACATTGCTCCTCATGAATCCGAAGTCCATCTATCCAATGTACCCTCCAATTAAGGACCCGTGAAAAGAACCTGAGAGGGAGGCTGAGGAGTGGGACACCCCTATAGTTGGAACACGCCCTCTGATCCCCCATCTTAAAAAAGGGGGAACGACCACCCCGGTCAGACAAACCAGAGGCACTGCTCCTTATGTCCATGTGATAGCCATAGCGGCGTCAACCACCACAGCTCTACAACATCCAAGGCCTTGAGAATACGTCAGAACCTGGGAATCCACAATGTGCAGTGTGGGCCCCCCCCAGCAATGGTGCTGGCACCATTCCTCTTGACATTATACACTACAGACCTCTCACACCTGTCATCCACCTGCCACCTGCAAAAGGTCCTCGAACGACTCTGCCATTGTCGGCCTCATCAAAGACGGGGACAACCAGTCGTATCGCAGACTTGTCCAGGACTTTGTGGACTGGTGCCAGAAAAACCACCTCCAGCTATGCAAGGAAGGCCAGCTATGTCCTGGGACGCCCCCTGGAGTCCCTGGAGGAGGTGTCTAGGGGAAGGATACCATCCAAGCTGGCCTCCATGAGGAAAAATGTCTCACACCTGAGATATGTGCCCGCAAGTTTGATGACTAAGGTAAGGTAAGGTAAAACTTTATTGATCCCTCAGGAGGTCTGAAATTGTTTTTTTTTCCAATAGCCAATACATACAGCATTTTTTTTATAAAAAATAAAAAATAAATCAAAATAAAATAAGAACAAGAGAAATAAAGAGAAAGAACACAATAAAATAATCTAAGTCTAAAAATAAAGAACATAAATAAAAGAAAAACAACAAAGACAAAGGATACAAAGATTAACATAGAACAGAACATCCAGATACTCTCACTCCACTCCTGCCCCCGAACTCAGAATTGTAAGGTAAGGTAAGGTAAGGTAAAACTTTATTGATCCCTCAGGAGGTCTCCTTCAGGAAATAGTTTTTTTCCAATAGCCAACATTGTACAAAATAGACTACAGTACAGATGGAGTGCACCAATGCTCCTCCCCATATGCAACACTAATAGACTAAACACAATTTCCTGAAGGAGAATTCCAGAAGGATTATCCATCCATCCATCCATCAATCTATCTTGAAGACCATCGAACAGTGGCCTAGGGTGGACAAGTGAAACCCTTATTCTTGAACACCATGATTAGTATGGATGAGCAAAGACGTTTCCATTTATTAAACATGCTAAAAAATGAATTGTTGAATTGTTGTTATCAAAAACTCCATACTCACAAACGTGGGTGGTTCCTTGAACACCTCTCCCTCCGGTTCTAGAGATTATGTTTTTTTAATCTTGCTGAAATCCACTAAAATGCACACACAAGTGTATTTCTTTAACTGTTTTATTTATAGCTGTCTGATATTCTCATAATTCCCAGCCAGCATGCATCCCCTCTTCTGTGTGCAATCTGAGAGGTGACATAATCCCTCAGTGTGAAGATAATCTGACAGACAGACATACTGCTTTGCTCTCTCACGTCAGCGTGGTATTTTGTGAGGAGTGCAAATATCTGAGACGAAGAAGACCTGCTGGTGAAAAGGAGCCGGATGTGCAGCTTTGATTTCTAAATCTTGACTGCGGTTTGTTTCTAGAACGTGCTCAGGATTTACCTTCAAAGTCTACGTGTCCATCACCGTTGAGGTCGATGTCTCGAAGGATGTCCTCCAGGTCTCTGTGGCCCACCTGTGATGAATACACACTTATTGATGATGATGATCTTGGTAATGACATCAAGCATCTTTTGAAAATGTCATTCTTTATTTTAAGTGTTGTGCTTAACGTGGAGAAAAAGTCACTTACTGTATTTGGGTTAGTACAGTATTGACCTGAAGATTTGTTTCCAGTTGGAAACAGTAGTTATACAGTTTATTTTGTAAGATTAATGCTTTTATTAAAAGGCCTGGTTTTAGAGAACTCTTTTTTTAAGCTACTTAAGTCCATCCCCCTTTCTTCAGACTCTCCCCCGCAGCCTCTTTACAGAAACTTAAGTTGTTTGGGGGGTTGTTAATTTTTTTTTTTTCACAATTAAAAGTGCTTTGGACTACATACAAATGTTGCTCAACTTAGTGTTGAGAAATTTTAAACAACATTTTTGGAGATTTTAGTTTGTATATAAGAATGCATGAATTGTTTACTAACACAAAACCTATCTCTCCTGACTCACTCACATGTTTCAAATTTTGAAGTCTTCCTCTCCAAGATGCAGTAAGTCCTTCATCAAGACCATGTTTTGAAGTAATTACTTCATAAAGTTTTCCCCCGTCTGAAATCTGGGCGAACGAGAGGTTATGAGAGCAGAGTCCATTATGACGTAATAATGGCTTCACTCCTCCTCAAGCCAGCTGTAATCACGCCCCACTTTTTTTTATACAAAAAGTCCCTTGAAGGTGGAGATTCTGGGATTGATGACACGAAGTGACAAACCTTGATGATTAACCAATCACAGGAGAGTGGGCCTCGTAAAATCAGGAGCATTTTATAAGGGTCAGCAATGTGTTGTTGCTCATCAACTTTCAAGAATAATTTATTTTATTTTGAGTTAAATCCCAGATCAGTTAAAGCAACCGTGAGGGATTTAAAGACTTTCTAAATGAAAGTGAATCCAGTTATAAACACAAACGAACTGCGCAAACACTTGACTACCTGCTGTCCCAGCAACTTTTTCATGGCTTCACGGAGTTCTGCGGTGCTGATCTGGCCGTCTCCGTTTGTGTCGAACTGAAGACAGACACGAGGAGAAAAAACACATTTGATTTCACCTGCATCATCGACTCACACTTTCTCCATCGTCTCTCACCTCTTTGAAGGCGTCCCTCAGCTCTTTCACGCCGATCATGTCCGCCGTCTCCGCCAGCAGCTTCGGTCCCATCAGTTCCACGAAGTCCTCAAAGTCAACGTGTCCTCCCACTGACGAGGGCGAGAAAGAAGATTTGAAGCTTCTCACGTCGTCACCTTGAAGTCGCCGCACTTACGGTTCATGTTGATCTGCTGACTCAGCTCGATCAGCTCCATCTCGGTCGGCATGTACCCCATCGTCCTCATGCAGTTGCCCAGGTCCTTGCAGCCGATGAAGCCGTCCTTGTCCTTGTCGAACTCCTTGAACGCCTCCCGCAGCTCTGAGGGCGGGGGGGGGAAAAGACAAACTTTTAGAAAGATAGTGACATGTCTTTGTGTTCTTTTGGAACCGCTGTCACTTACCATCCATTTCTTCTGGCCTCAACTCGCGGTCCTGCAAAAAGTCACATTCAGTTTAAGTCTCAAGATATTCATGGTTTCTATAAACATCAAAGTTCAGGCACCACTGCTGCTGCCGCTGCTGCTCGGAGTAAATCAATCATCGTGAGATAAGAGACAGAAGCAAAAACAGAGAATCTCCATGAAAGTGTTTTTTCCCAAAGGGATTAATAAATACATCTATATATAGTTATATGTCTATCGAAATAACTTTTTTTAGATCATCAATGGAAAATTCCAGTAAACTAATCATTCTGAAAATAATATAAGAAGGATACATAAACATGTTAAAAATACATAGATAATTATGAAACACTTTCAAAATGATTATTAAAAAACAAGTGTAACAATGATACAAACATTTAAACAATAGGCACAAAAATACCACCAATAATCAACCAAACATAAATTGTTATTGAATATTTATTTTTATTATTTTAAGATAAGCCAAGCTGTGTAGGGTGGAAATGGAAAGATTTCTAATTATACAATCATTATTCAATATTTATTTTGTATTTATTTATTTGATTATTTTTCATTTTCATAAATGTTTTGTTTTGTAGCCTTTTCACTGGGTGTATATATATATATACAGTATATGAAATATTTATTTGTTGAAAAAATAGGGTTCATGAAAAATGTTAAATGTAATTGTCTTTAATAATATTTACATATATATATATTATTATTATAATGCTATAAAAAGAATATATATCAAGATAGAATGAATGAATGAGGGTAGAATGTGTGCGAAAGATTTGGGGGATGAAAATACTTAAAAATTAAACAAAAACTAAACTAGATAAAATGCGTACATTTAATCCAAACAAACATTTACATACACATTTCCTCTCACGCAGTCAAAGTAAGTTTAACCTGCTTGGGCACGAACTAAACAAGGAACATTATTTATTTCCCAAAATGGCAAAATACTTGAAGACAGTCTTCAAAACAGTCTTTCTTTTCTTTTCTCTCTTCAAGCATGAAGTGATTCTTTCGTCTCTCACACACACACACACACACACACACACACACACACACAACCTCGCGACACATCCTCCAACATCAGTCGTTCTCTGTCGTTCTCTCAAGCCCTTGATCCACTAGTCGTGTCATGCTGACGCTAGAATTCTGCGCTCGTGGGATTTATCGCCTCTTTTTTTTTTTTCCGGACATGCAGTCAACGCCACGTTTCTCTGGACTTACGTACAGCCTGCCGGTTCTCAGCGAAGCCCTTGCGTAGAAAGATGCAGGCGGGCCCGAGCACGTTGTGCATGGTGGCTCCGTTCTGGGCCAGGGCCACTAGCGGCTCCAGATGGGCCCCCCCAGATCCCCCCTCCTCAGAGGACACTGCCTTGTAGTTCTTCTTTTGGTCCTGGAGTTGAGTCAGAGGTTCCGGACATTGGAGGAGCGCAAGGGAGTCAACATTCAGAGGAGGGGAGGGAGGGTTTGATGGAGGAGGTCGTCTGTCAGTCATGAAGATGATCTTGTCGTCCATGGGGATATAACCCTTGGTTCTAAGATTGATCTGAGGGTCTAAGATGGATACTTTCTCGTTGAAATCTAAAGTTAAAGTCATCAAGAGCCCGGGGGAACGATACATTGTGGACTCGATGAAAGCGCAGTTGAAGACACTCAATAATGGACGTCCAGAAGTTCATGTTTCCTGGTCGCCATGTTGTGTTACAGGAGTGTTACGTTCACTCATCCATCTCATTATAATCACCTAAGAAGCCAATGAAGCGGAACAAACGAGACTCACGAACCCATGACGGAGAGATCGACAGGTTAATTAAAGTGGACGTTCTGCTCATTAGCTTTCATATGAGGAAGAACACGCTCCAGAACCTCATCAGGGAGTGTTTACGCACAACATCAAATGATGCTTTGGAAGATTTCAGTTTGATCAGTTCCAGGTTTAACCACTAGAGGTTACATCAAATCCCGGAGATGAGTTTAATTGTGTATTGTTTACCTTTTTTTTTACAACTGAATCTTTCTTGTAATACAATTAAGTGCAAACATACAGTCGATGCCAAGAATATATATCAGCGCCTTTGCCTGTTCTATCAACACACATATGTTGTTGTTACTAATTATCTTTGCAAATATGCATTGGAACAACACTTAACCCAAAATTTATGTGGAGGATTATGGAAGAAATAATTGCTTTCAATCGCGTAATACTCGTTATTTTTACTCACGCTGATCATATGGAAGAGAGTCAAAGTGTTGGGGAACCTTCAATCCGAACAAAGCTAGAGATCATTAGGGTCATGTGTAAGTAAGTTTTATTTGTAAAGCACCTCTTCACAGATCAGGGTCACAAGTTGCTCAAACAACAAAAGAATAGTTAAAAATACATTCAAATTTAAAAACGTTATGTCGTCATGTCATCAAGCTAACCTCTCGGGAAGTGGACTGAAGACAAAATAGATTTTTAAAACCGCAACAAAGGATAATATCATTAACAGTAAATAAAAGGGTCGATGAAGCCGACCTGTACACACAACGTACAATGTTTTTGACCCACACTTTCTGAACTCCACAATAAAAGATAATGATCATCGTGGCGACGGAGAATATGATTCAAAACGTAAGTCTTTCATTTATTTACTTATTACTAAATATTACTATAGTGGCTGCCAATGATTATATTCAGGCCATGTTTTGAGTTTTGCTTTCTTTGTTGAAACTATTTTCATGCCATTTTCATGGACTTTCTATTACTGAACATCAGATATCACACGTAAATCCACAAAACATTAAACATCAAAATCATAATAAAAACAACTTAACGACGCCTAAGCCTGTCGCCCGGTCCCCACAAGAAGTCCCCTTCTGGTGGGCCCCTAGGACAGCTGAGGTTGAGACCCCTGCTATGCAAATTTCCATTTGACTTTATTTCTTAAGGCTCTAGATTATAATTCCTCCCTTGTTAGGAAGCGACACGTTGTGAGGGTCAAGATTGTGACATACATGCTTAAAATCTTGACATTTTCTGACGGCATGTTCCTTAAAGATCAACTAATGTGTTGATTTAAGTGTGTCTTAAATAGATGTTGGACTGTTTCTGTTAGTACAAAACTCTCTTTTCATTTAAATATTTACATTAAAAAATGTGATTAAGCTCCACCCACTGAAAACACTATGTTTTTCTGGAGATTAAATTTTGTTCACCATAACCACGCCCACTCTGCAAGTTTGTCACCGCGCGTCATCAATCCTGGAAGTCTCCACCTCCAAGGGAATCGTTGTATAAACAAAGCTCTCTTGAGTAACTATTTAAAATATCATTTGCAAGGTTGTCTCTGACATCAGATGTCTGTAAATTTCCATTTGCACTTCATTTTTTTATTTTTTGTCATATGCTAAAGGGAAACTATTGTGTTAAATAATGCTCTGCTATTTCACTGCGAGTGCACAATATAAGAGACGGAACAGGAAAATCCAGCTCTGCAGTCGCTGTCACAGCGGATTACTGATTCCCTTTACTCTGACGCGCTCAGACGTCAACTGGCTTCATGAGCTTTTAGACAAAAAAAACAAACAAACAAACCATATATTTGTATGAACTCTTTGTATCAAAGACCATGGAAGAGCTAAGAATATTTTTTCCGATGACCTTCACGCTGTTACTACTGCAGAGCGGTTCATGCCGTTCCCACCACAGGAGTCAGAAGCCCGCTGGCTGATCTAACCCAGTGATGCAGGGACGTCTGCGGAGATATCGTGCCAGGAAAATGACCACGAAGCCATGCATTTGACGTTATGTAAGCATGAAAAAAAAAAATACTGAGGAAGGCCTGAAGTCGAGGCAAAAATCTTCCCCAGCACAGATGGCATCAACAGTTGCACGCGGTTTTATAATTTCATGTCCAGCTGATGAAGAGAGGAAGTTATTCAAGGCTGACCGGACGTATGCGTAGCACGCGTCATGGTTCCACGCTGAAGGCGATCCATGGGCTTGTATAATATAAGGAGGGACAAGGTGAGTAGAAAAGGTATTTATGAAAAAAATACTGATTCTTGACAGGTCACGAACGCTGGTAAAAAATACTCTCTTTTTTTTTAAACAAATGTGTATGTATATGTTTTAACTAATAAGATAATAAATAACAGTAGGTCAGTGACTCACGACATAAAATAAAAAAATGTTTAAAGATCTTGTGTCATAAGGCTTTTAATTTGCACCTTAACACTTAGACACGTACAACGCAATAGAATAGGCTTTTGCCAGGTCGGTTTCCTGTCACCAGATACTCTCGATTTTTCAGCCATAATGGAAATGAATGCAACAGCCGTCACAAGAGCACTGTTGAGAATTTAGTGTAGTGATCACAAAGAATATCTGAGGTGGACGCTCACGACTGTTTAAAATAAAACTAGTTATGAAAGAAGATTCACCAAAATAACTGTGTTTTATTTGAAAATTTCACCTATTGCTGCTATAAAATGTGTATATCCGATTGACAATGTGTTATTTGTAAACACAAACACAAAATAAGTTCCTGACCAAAGTAGCCGTGCAGCCTAGAACTGAAGAAGAATTCAATATACTACATATTACCTTATTTTAAAGAAAATCATAGACAGTGTTTTCCAAATGCTAGTTTTTATTATCTTTACAGGTCCAAAATATTGTCATTAAAAAGCATTAGCGAAGTTGATAACCAAGTTCTAAGTCAAGTACCTGCAGTAGTTAAATGTTCTTTAATAAATCGAATAGACTCCGAAGAGATATGTTCCGTCATGATTAGCTACCTAGCATGTTTGCTAGGTAGCTATCAAGCTAATTATTACATACACTCAATTAAAACCAAAAATAATTGTAATTGTTATAGATAATCAATACACAAACAAAACAATCATTTTCTACAAAAATACTGACATGTTTTTGGAGACAATCTTTGCTAGCAGTAAGAAGATTAGCTTTTTGTGATATAGCATCAGTGGTGTGTCAATGTTTTCTTTTACCTGTCTTAAAAAAGAGTGAGATTAAATCAAGTGAATCATTTATTAACCTGTCACCATTAATATTTGGTAAAGTGGTTAACGAAAAACACGTGTTAAAGATAATTATTAACCTTCTATGTGAAAGGAAATAAAAGTATTTTGAAGAATATATATGAAAATACGACTTCATCATGAGACATCTTCATTTCTCAAGCATTTTTCAACGTTGCAATGACGAAAACCTTTCAAATTCATAGTATAAATATTCCTTGACTAACTTTATAACTGGAATGTGATCATGGAGATATGAGTTACGTCATTGTTAGCTTATTAGCATGTATGCGAGCAAATGAGTTGCTATCCAACAGTGACTGAAAGCTTAATGTTGAAAAACATCTGAAAAATACATTTTAAACATATGAGTATTAGTACTAGTGTAGCGTCAATCTAGTACCTTTAAAGATGAGAAATTACGAAACAAAAATTAACAGTAAACCAGTCAAAAAAAAAAGTTTTTGGTAAAGAATTCCTGCCCAATAAATCACCAATAAATGGCTTTAGTTAAACCAAGTATCCATCAGAATATTAGCACCGGAGATCATCACGAAACAGTCGGGTCGACGTGGAGGTCACGCGGGTTTGGTGGAGGTCAGGAGAAGGATTCAGACATGCGGCGGATTCAAGTGAAAAACCCTCGACCTTACCTTCTTGTTGAAATTTTTAAGCGACTTTACAGAGTTGCCCATTGCAAGAGAGAAAAGTCCTCCTCGTGTTTTTTTTCTCTCTAAGTGTGTGTGTGTGTGTGTGGAGACTCACGTGTGTGCATGTGCGCCGGCATCTGTTTCCCGGCATGCATGGAAACTGAGGCGCTCAGGAGAAGGAGTTTAGTGGGTCAGTGGTTAATATTGGAGGAGGTTTGGGAGGTATCACAGGTGGGAGAGGAGGAGGACACTGGGAGGAACGAGGGAGGGACACCGAGACAAAGGAGTAAATACGTAAACAAAGAGAGATGTGCGAGGGAGAGGAAGCATGCATGTGATCGGAGATGTACGCGCCAGGAATAGAAAACAAGATTCACTCCATCCTCCTTCCGACAGAGTCTTTGCTCCCTCCCCTCTTTCTCTCTTCCCTCTATCTCTCCCCCTCTTCCCCTTCACTCTCTCTCTCTCTCTCTCCCTCCCTCTTTCTCTCTCTCCACTGTTCCAAACCTATGCAAATGTGGCGGAGGAAGCTCATTCGGACAAGCATATTACCTTCCCCTAAGCAAGACGCCCCGGCCACTAATCCAAATGTAACACACACACACACACAATCACACACACACAATCACACATACTCACTTGATTAAACACACACCGATGTGGGGCTGTGTTTCTAAAAATACACACTTTCTCTCCCCCTATCCTCCACAAACTCACCCCACTCTACCCCAAGCCTCTCCCGCTGACTGACACACACACACACACACACACACACACACACACAGTATAGCGACACACGCGAGCAGAGACACACACAGACATCACAAAGTCATGTGAAGCTCAGAGGGCTTTGGATTGAGATCAAGACGAGAATGAAATGATAAGAAATGACACATGATTATAAAACACCAATGACACAAACCGATGGATGCGACACACACACACGACCGCCTCGTACACACACACACTCATACACACACGACAAGCTCGTACACACACACAGCTAACATGCTTATCTATGGCGAATAAACCGCATAAAGGTCATCCTGGGCAACAACATGGATCACAAGGTGTAGCATTGAATAAAAAAAAGTCAGCTGTGTGTAGTGCAGATATAATAATAACCAATACTTACACCAATAGTAGTTTGAATTAATTATGAATTAATTTTATATAATACATTTTGATTATTGTGCCCTTTTCTATCAGATATATATTTATACTTCTTTGATTAACTCTTTGATTATTAACATTTACCATTTTTTACCTTTTGCTTTATGTCTGATTTTTGGTTGTTCAACGTTAGGGGTGTAAAAAAAAAACACCAAGACTAAAATATTGTGATACTTTTTTTTTCAAAATACTCTATCTATATGCAATAGCATATGTATCTATTTTCTTTTCATATTCATCAGATTTATGTAAGTATGTAAAAAATATTTAAAAAATTGGATTTTATTGGTTACGTATATATATATATATATATATATATATTTACAATTAACATGCAAAACATATGCAGTGTTTATTCATTTTTGTGTATCTGGGCAAGATGCCAGCCATCATTACTTCCTCCGCAACTAAAGGAACTTCTGCAAGATCCAGGCAATGACTGAGGACGAGAGGATACAGTCAACTCCAGCAGCTTTTAAAGCTGTTGTTTGGACATATTTTACTTTCAAAACAAATGAAAGCAGTTACGACTTTGTCAAGACTCATGTGGTCTTTAAATTCTGCAACACCAGAGTCAAGTACTCAGACGATACTACAAATATATCCTTGTTCTTAGATTATACCGTATTGTCATACGTGTAGTATTGACAGATACTTGACAATACACAGTCCTAGTTAACGTTCCATAAGATTAAAACGGCGACACCAACCAATGAACTGAAGCCTTTCTACCTGTAACTTTTCCTCACCTGTCAGTAACCCTAAACATTCCAGCGCCGTCGAGTGTCTTTCTTTCTCCCTCACACACTTCCTTGTCTAGTTTTAATGAGCGCATTCACACCACAGTCATTTCCAATTTCTCCTCCATTCAGCAGCGACGCGGCTGGTCTGTGTGTGTCTGTGCGCATGAATCACAGCCTCTCACCGGAGGCTCATTGTGAACATCACAACGCATCAGACGTCAGACACAGCAGCCATCAGCTCGGATAATGTCAGAGCGTGCACGGGTAAGAGAGTCATCCCTGCCTGGCTGCTCCTCACTGTTTTTATTCGTCTTCTCCAACTCTGGCTGCAGCATCTTAACCCAAGTTACGCAACAGTGAGGACAAACTGGGAACGTTGTGTTTACGCTGTTCGCTCAATTCTGAGGTCGCCTGCCATTAAAACTTGTTCACAAGCGATGCCCTACAACTGGTCACATACTTGCTAAACTATATACACTCAGAGGACCTTGAAATTGTGTTTGACAGTGTTCTTCATGAAATCATGTGGTGGGTACACCGGGGATTTAGGGGTACATTTTGATGTTTGTATTTGGATGCAACATTAGTACTTATTTATAATTATACTTTAAATTTATCTTCAGCGATTGGAAAAGTAATTTCCCCAAAGGAACCTTCTCAAGGGAATAATAATATTAATAATAATATGAGGATTATTTGATTTTGTCTAATTACCTTCGTCAGTCCAGAGCTGAGCCAAAAGGCAAAGCTCCAGATTGCCCAGGCAATCCATGTTCTTTACTTTGAATACGTCAGTTGTTCCGACTCTTTTTTGCAGTATGTCGTCATAGCATATGTTAAGCATATGCAGGTTGTTTTTTTTTAATATTTTAAGATTAAAAAATGTATATAAAATAAAATAAACTTATTTGGGTGGGCAAATTGAACTTAAAGGTTATAAGTTATAAATATCTGTGTGCCAGTCTATCTATTATTATCAGTCAAAAGAGCTGAGCCAAAAGACAGAAACATTCTTACCGTTGACTAAGTCATTGCTTCAGTTTGTTGTCATAATATAACGTTGGGATGCACAGATTTTTCATTGATTTAAAAAATTGTCTGTCCAGGTTTTGACTTGGAAAATGGGGAAATAATAAACTGAAAATTATTTTGGGGGTTCATTCATTATTCTGCACATAAATATTATTAGAATATCTCCTGTAATCACTTCTTTTTTTAGGCAAAATAGACAATATATTTGATCAAATTATAAACAAACTGAGTAGCAACATTCCCTGCCAAGGATAGTCAAGTACGCTCCGTAGAGACAGTGAGGCGTTCAGGGACTTCCTGTAGAGATAGTAAGCATTAAATCGTGTTTCAAAATGCTTCTATTTAAGCACCAAATAAAAGACAAATCTATATGTAGAACAAACAAGTGGCAACCTTAACACTGTACACATGTGCCAACCTGTCATTTCATTTCCACAAATAACCAGGAAGGTTTATTTAAAACGCTGAGATTTATTGTGATGTTCTCTCCTGGAGTTTTCCCAAAACCTTCCTCTCAACCCACTCATGTCTGTGTTCTAATTCCAGCACCAGCTTCCAATAATAATATTCCTCATCTTCATTTGTTCGTGTAATTATAACGACGATCACGAGCTTTTTCATTCGATACGACTAATCCTCGTTCAGAAAAAAAAGGGGGTTTAACCCAAGACTGGATTTTTCTGCCATCTTCAGAGCTGAAATAAAAATACACACGTGTCTAAAAATAGCTCCACACTCTGAGGCATATGCTGGGCCGACTGTGATGATTCTGCTCTTCTCTTCCTCAGATGTTCATCCTTCGACACTTTTTTTTTAAAAAGGATGCACGCTCATTTTTTGGAAGTGAAGAAAGATGTGAGGACAGGATACGAGTGAGTGCTGCAGGAGCAGAAATAATGGTTATTTAAAAACCTTTTCCTGTCTTTGTCTTCAGTAAAAAGCAGAGGAAGTTAACACTGCTGCGGGTCTTTCCTAACAGACATCCTAGTCCTCCTTTGATTTTTTACGATGATCCTCATTTTAAATTAAATCCATTATGTTACACAATAAAAGAATATGTGAAGCTCTCCTCTTTCATGATGGTACAGACGAACTGAGCCACACGTCTCTTGCACCATCTGCTGGTCAACACGGAAACAGCAATTTCATTATACACTATTTTTTTATTTTAAATAAAGGCTCTTTATGTTTCGCAATAATTCTGTGTTGAAAAACTCATGTTCAAGGTTCATAATAAGTTATTATTATGTAAATGGTTGCATGTGAGGATATACAGTAGATCAACTACAAGCTACTGAGGCTGACATGTGAAAAAGGGATGTGGAATAATAGAATTCACCAACCCCCTCTTTCTTTCGTGGTCGTTCTTGGACTGCGTGGAAGCTTTTTATGTCTAGTTAGGAAGTGACGGAGGGACGGACAGATCTTCAAAACTGGACGTGCAAAAAGCAATCAGATTTAAACGTGAGGTTTCTACAGACTCTCCATAATGATGGGGGTGATAACACTTTTTATCCAGAGAAAACTTGTGCTGCCATATTAATAAAGTTAATCTAATCTAATTATATGCTTCAAACACATGGCCAAGTCATTTTGTACGGCCACAACAAAAGTAAATGTACATATTTGGGTAACAAAGTATTTTTTAAAATGACCTTTAATTGGTAATTATTTTTGTGCAAGGGAAATTGAATGTTCTCACTGAATCTTGGAATTGTAAAATAAAAACAAAGATGGAAGGGAGTTCAATGTAAAATGGCAAAGAATACTTGTGTCTTGTGTTATTAGGGTTTTCTCCAAAATAAAAGATGACAATTTCCATACAGCGACATGCTATATGCTAAGATTAGCGTTCCACACTAAACTATAATGAATGTTTTTCAGAATTACTTTAAAAAAAGACATTGTTACACAACTTCGGACAATTTACTTATTTACCAAAGTCAGAAGAGCCGCTGCTTATCTAGTGTTTACTATCGTCACTTCCTGTTTACCATCGTGCACTGATTTGCTGTGGGGTCAGGGGCCAAATGCGTTAAGGCAAGTCATTTTATGTGGCCCACCAACGGTTGCTCAAAATCAAAGTTTGACATAAAAAATTCAAACAGTTGTTTTTGAAGATTTAAAATAATTTTGATGGGAATAACAATCGAGGAGATGATGAAGATAGCTGGTGCCTCCAAGAATGAAACAAAAATATCTTAAATATTTTATAGATTTTGGCCCCTTGTGTGATGGAGTTTGAAAGCACTGCTCTGTAGAGTTGTTTCTGCTGGTTGTCCCGGGAACAAGTCGTACTGATGAGAAGAGTTATGTATGTTTCTTCCTTCACGTTGTCCTGGTTAGTTTTCGGACAAACACAAGCGATGACCTTCAAACACAAGCACTAAATCCAGAGCTGCGCAGGAGGGTTTGTTCAGTGAAGGTCTAGATCTGCATCGCTGACGCCAGACTCGCTGCAGAGGACACGTGTGGCTTAATTGTGAAAAAAATTTCCTTTGAAATATCACAAGGACACAGGCTTTTTGCTGCGACCTTCTCCTCATACTCACCCCTACTTCAACTTCTTCCTGCATCTCATCCAGATGAACAAGCTTATCCTGCCTCGAATGTGCTTCCACCAAAACTGACTCCATCACCCTGCCATCCTCAGGGCTGTCTAAATCAAGACTGGAGCTGCTATTTTTAGCTGCTTCCACTGGCAGCCACGGAGTTCTATGCAGATCTGGAGGTTACATAAGTGAAAATATGAAGTATTTGTGGAGTCTCGTTGTGATTTACCATCACTGTGTGATCAGTTGACAAATAACAAGTGAAGTGGGACACTTCGTACTCTCAGTACTATTCTCCTTCACACACATTCTGTACCGTCCTTTGATGTGGCTGTTCTTTTTCTTCTTTTTATACATCTAGAATAGTAGATGTGTCCTTCAACCATGTCATTCAAAAAGTCGAAAAATACATCTATCTATCTATCTATCGATCTATCTATCTATCTATCTATGCGTTTATCCATCTAGATATATATGTATTTATCATCTATATATCTATATATATATGTTTTTATCTATTTATATATCTATCTATGTATTTATCATCTATATATCTATGTATTTATTCATCTATATATCTATGTATTTAACCATCTATATGCATTTGTATTTATCCATCTATATATCTATGTATTTATCATCTACATACATTTGTATATATCCATCTAAATATCTATGTATTTATCATCTATACATCTTTGTATTTATCATCTATACATCTATGTATGTATCCATCTATATAGCTTTGTATTTATCATCTATATATCTATGGATTTATCATCTATATATCTATGTAGTTATCATCTGTATATATGTATTTATCATCTATAATATATGTATTTATCCATCTATATATCTATGTATTTATCATCTATATATCTTTGTATTTATCATCTATATATGTTTGTATTTATCATCTATACATCTATGGATTTATTATCTATACATCTATGTATTTATCATCTATATAGCTATGTATTTATCATCTATATATCTTTGTATTTATCATCTATATATCTACAGTATGTATTTATCATCTATATATCTATGTATTTATCATCTATACATCTATGGATTTATCATCTATACATCTATGGATTTATCATCTATATATCTACAGTATGGATTTATCATCTATATAGCTATGTATTTATCATCTATATATCTTTGTATTTATCATCCATATATCTACAGTATGTATTTATCATCTATATATCTATGTATTTATCATCTATACATCTATGGATTTATCATCTATACATCTATGGATTTATCATCTATATAGCTATGTATTTATCATCTATATATCTTTGTATTTATCATCTATATATCTACAGTATGTATTTATCATCTATATATCTATGTATTTATCATCTATACATCTATGGAATTATCATCTATATATCTATGTAGTTATCATCTGTATATATGTATTTATCATCTATAACATATGTATTTATCCATCTATATATCTTTGTATTTATCATCTATATATCTTTGTATTTATCATCTATATATCTATGTGTTTATCATCTATATATTTATGTATTTATCATCTATATATCTATGTATTTATCATATATACTGTATATCTATGTTTTTATCAACTATATATCTTTGTATTTATCATATATACTGTATATCTATGTATTTATTGTCTATATATCTATGTATTTATCATCTATACATCCATTTATTTATCACCTATATATCTATGTATTTATCCATCTATATATCTAAAGTTGGCCTAAAATGTCTAATGGGAATTATTTGGGGAAAAAAGAATAGGGAAAGAAAAAAGAGGTTCAGAACTAGGGAAATTCCCTCATGTCTTCAGAATTGGAGATTATCGTAACATCTTATGATAGTCACGCAACAGTTTTAACCTCTGACGTTACAAAATGAACAACAATATTTTATAATTCTAGGGGAATTGATACGACCACACATTGCTGATATCAAGCACAAACCTCTTTTTTTTATGTTGCTTGTGTTCTCTTATGTTTGTAAAGTTTCTTAAGAACACAGTGATGGGTGGCACTGTCTTGGATGCTGGTTTGAGTGGTTGTCTAGAGATGTCCTGTGAGGATATGAACTTCAGTTCCTCACAACACAGAAAGATCTAAACCACTGTTTCTTGTAGGCGCTTCAAAAAGCAACCAGCGGATAGAATTATGACAAAATATCTGCCCACATGTCAGCAGCTGTACATTCTAAAAATATCTCCTCCATGTGTCGATTTGCCTCACTGGAGCCCCAAAGACTGATTGACGCTCTGCCCTGGTTTTAGAGAAGTTATTTTTGGATCACATTAGTGCGCACAAAGGTAATTGTCTCCCCTTGAGCCTTTTATCAACGACTCTGAGAGAGGGATTGAAATGAAACTAGAAAAAAAAAGAACACTATCTGAACAAAAACACATTTTTTTTAATCTGGAGCTATATCGACGTCTGTTCTCTGAAATGATCCGCCGACGTCTTCCGTGAAGTGAAACCTGATCCGCTATTGAACCCCTGCGAGATGAAAGCAACTGCCTCGATACAATGCATGACAGCACCATCATAGAGACCGGCGGTCATCAGATATGAGCCGTCACTTGGAGAGAAAACATACATTCATATTTAATTTGATTTCAGAGGTAAACGTAACTTTCCTTGACCTTTTGGTCGACAACAAAAACTAGTACTACTACTACTACTACTACAAAAACAACAACAACATCAAATCAAAAACCAAGTGTATCAGAAGGAGAGTTCATGAGAGAAGATGGATGAAGAAGTTTGGAGATGGAGGTACCAGGAAAAGAAGTTACGAAATATAATGGATGAAGTAAGAGAGGAATAATAAGATAAATAAAGGTGGAAGAGATTGACTTGCTCTGGAAACTCCTGACGGGAAATGCCTTAAGAAGATAGACGAGGCAAACCCTTTGTCTGTCGTACCAAATTTGTTTCTTTCTTGCAGCGTATTCTGGGCGTTTCATGGAACCTGGAGTATTTTCTAGCCAGCATTGAAGGGCGAGGGACATACTGGAAAGGACCATCATCCACTTACACACACACACACTCTCACAGCTAAGAGGTGAAATATATACAGTTATCAATAATTCACTTGATATGATTTTGGACTCTGGGATTAAAACCAAACTCGACATTGTGATAAGATGCAGCACTAAACGCCCTGTCAGTTTATTTAATGTACAAAATAAATTTGAAGCACCCACTCAAATTATTGAGTTATATATTTAATATTTATTGGTATACTTTTACTGCTATATACTTTTCAATATTTTATTCTATTTTATTTTCATAAGTCATTAACTCTTTAAAAAACACGTTTATGTTTGTCTCATAATAATAATAATAATAATAATATATTTATTTATTTAAATAATGATGAAATCACACAACATTATCAAATATGTTCTTCATACTCGATAGTTGAAGCTTTAATATCAGCAGTTTTTTTTTTCTGGCAAAACTTTTCCTACCTGTCCAAACACCGACTTGACGATGGGGTGCAGACTGGAGTCGGACTCGGACACGCTGGCACTCGCTCTCTTCGAGGTCTTGCTGGACTTGGCGTGGACAGGTGCAGGGGAGCCCGAGCTGAGACTCGTGGACGAGGACCTGGTGATGACTCTGGCGCCGGACTCGAAGAAAGAGTCCGCCTCGTCGGACTGCTTCGGACGCGACGGTGACGTCTTCCTGGCCCCCGACGGTTCCCCTCGCGGCAGGTGATGCTGAGGGTTCTTGGACCTGCAGGACTTGCTGCGCTCCTTCTGCTGGTGTCGACCCGAGCCGGGTCTGGCGTCATCCGAGCGGGTCTTCTGGTCAGCGTTGCTCCTGGACTCGGACAGCCTGGGCTGGCAGAGGGGTCTCCGCGAACTTGTCTCGCAGTCCGACCAGTCCGGACCGGGTCCTGCGGGATGCTGATGGTTCCGGTGACCGTGTGGTCCATGATCGGAGGACTTGCGGTTCAGTCCAGAAGGTCTCAGCAGGGACGTGGTGGACTCGCTCTTGGGCACCGTGGAGCTCATCTCTGATGTGATGCTGCAGGTGCTGATGGTTCCGGTCCGGATGGGTCCACGTGTGCAAACCCAACTGAACGTGTGCGGCTGATGCTGAGAGAAGAGTGTGACGAAGTTTGGATGCTGCAGTGAGCGCGTAAAGTTCTGTCGGATCCACGTCACTGCAGGTTCTCCCTCCACGCGCGCGCGCGTCAGATGATGCTGTGGTCACACACGGACCCACACCATCAGTGACACCATCGTTCACTCGCACCTTCTGCAGCCAACAACAGTTTTAACATCATCCAGAAATGTAGTTATAGTATATGTATATATGTATGTATATAGTTTAAATAAAGTGACCCGCTTTATTTCCCTCTTTCTCTTATAATTCTTTTCTTAGCTCCTTCCATTTTGCCCTTTGTCTGCCTAGTGATTCCTGTTCTTCAATAGCTGCTTTTTCCTATCATTACTCATCAATCTTCGCCCCATTATTTACCTTTTTAACTTCCCACCCTTTCCTACTCCAATTGTTCCCCTTTTTTTTTTACAGCTTTTTTGTATTGACCTTTTTTTTATTCACTTCCCAACTTATCTTCTACATCTTTTATTGCCTTCCCTTCTATTTGTCTCTTCTTTCTGATGTCACTCAGTGTCGTTCTCCAGATTTCTATACACTATACACATATCAAAACACTTACTTCTCTCTTTTTAATCATCTATTTTCATTATTACAATTTTGTCCTTCCTGTTTTTCACATTTCCTATTATTTTATTTTTATTTAATCCTAACATCCAACATAATTCACATTTTGGAACGTAAGTAAGTAAGTAGTCATTTTTATTTGTATAGCGCTTTTCCAGACCAGGGTCACAAAGCGCTTAAACAATCAAAACAATATTCAATAAGGTATATACTTTAAAGATCAAGATAAAACTGATAACACAACAGGAGTTCCAGAAAATCAAGGTAAAGCCTGAACAAATAGAAACGTCTTAAGATGTTTTTTAAAGGAGTCAGTAGATCCATAAAGCACAAAGAGAGAGGGTTATCCATTGTCTCGTTATACTTATAAATCAAGAGGGATCAATAAAGTCTATCCATCTAAATATATATTTTTTATTTTATCTTTTGATGAATTCACTCGAGTTTGTTTCACTGCTTTTCAATTTTTCTCAGTCATTCATACTACTTTCAATCCTCCCCTATTCCCTTCCCAGTTGGCTTTTTTTTTCATTCAGAAAAACCGAGCGTCTACATCAGAGCTGCACAAGAAAATGAAAAAAAAAGCGACAATAATAAAAGATCTCACATCCCATCTGCAGCGCCAGGGTTGTGTCTCTGGCAGCAGATGTCCGGGTATGCAGGGCAGACGTACGTAACCATGTTAATAAACAGGCCAATTAGCCACTCCAGCTCTCACGGACTGACTTTCACAGGGAAGAGCCAAGAACGAGCAGATTTCTCTCTTCTCTCTGGGGAGTTTTTGTTCCCCGACATCTGTGTCTCTTCACCTCCGGGGAGAAAGTTTCCTCACCCTCGCTCGCTCGCTTCCCTTCAGCATCGGCTGCTTTTGGCTTGCTATGCGTTTGTGCTCCCTGTGTTTCACCAAGATGCTGATGCCGCTAAAGAGGCTGTTACTGAGGTTGCAAACTGATAAAAAGACATGACGGGTTAGGATTTAATACACTATATATGGCGGTGCAGTCCTAAAGCAAGGAGGTTTGTGGGTTTGAATCCAGCTGTCGGCGAATCTGTGTTCAGAGCGAACTGGAATTATCTTTCTGTATAAAGTTTCTTTGTTTGTATTCGCCCACGTAAATAAAAGAAACACAGAAATCAACCAAAGGAAAGTCATACGGATCCAAAACAATAATCTGATGATAAAACTACGACGCTAATACCCAACCTTGACATGTGTTTACACCGCGGGTATACAGTGAACTAGCCAGAGCATGAATCAGAAGGAAAGGACGTTAATAAAAAAAAAAGTTCAAATGAAGTTCACAATAAGGACATTTCTTTGCTAATAGACCTCTTGTATATCAAAGTTTGCATAATGTATTCCTGGAAAAACATCATCAGTTGGAGCCATCTGCCCATATAAAGCGCCAAGTTTAGGAACAAGATCATCAATTAAAGCAGCTCTATGCGATTGGAAGTCGAGCGACACCGGTGGACTAAAGTGGTAGTGTTTACCCCAACGAGAGACCATGTTTCCCATGAGCACTCGCTAAACGTCGCAATAGTTGCCATGTCCCGGTTTGCAGCAGTTGGACGCATTTTCCAGACTTCCATTGACTGAATGAAGGATGGATACCGATGAGGTAATGAATCAGATTGTGGATAATGAAATATAATATGCGTTAAGACGGCTTTGTAAATAACATAACTTTAATTTAGTTTTTGTGCCTTAATTCGCCCCCCTCTCCCTCCCGAGCAAAAATGCCTTGTTGATGCCAGAGGTCAGAGGAGAATTGCCAGACTGGTTCAATCTTATAAAAAGGCAACAGTAACTCAAATAACCACTTGTTACAACCAAAGTATGCAGGAGAGCATCTCTGAACGCACAACACGTCGAACCTTGAGGCAGATACAGCAGCAGCAGACCTCGCCGGTTTCCACTGTCAGCTAAGAACAGGAAACTGAGGCTACAATTTGCACAGGTTTCGACCCAAATTGGACAGTAGAAGATTGGGAAAAACACTGCCTGATGAGTCTCGATTAATGCTGTGACATTCGGATGGTAGGGTCAGAAGTTGGCGTCAACAACATGAAAGCATAGATCCATCCTGCCTTGTATCGACAGTGGTGGTGTAATGATGTGGGGGTAGTTTTCTTGGCACTCTTTGGGCCCCTTAGTAGCAATTGAGCATCATTGCAACACCACAGCCTACCTGAGTATTGTTGCTGACCATGTCCATCCCTTAATGACTACAGTGTACTATCTTCTGATGATTACTTACAGCAGGATAGGATGACCACCATGTCATAAAACTGGAATCATCTCAGACTGGTTTCTTGAACATGACAATGAGTTCACTGGACTCGAATGGCCTCCAAAGTCACCAGATCTCCAGTGATGTGGTGGAACGGTAGGTTCGCATCATGGATGTGCAGCCGACAAACATGCAGCAACTCATGATGCTATCATGTCAATGTGGACCGAACTCTCTGAGGAATGTTTCCAGTACCTTGTTGAATCTATGCCACAAAGGAATTAAGGGCGTTCTGAAGGCAAAAGAGGGTCCAACCCGGTACTAGCAAGGTGTACCTAATAAAGTGGCCGGTGAGTGTATTTCATTCTTTAATTTGACACCACTGGTCAAACTACTGGTTAACCTTTCACTCTTATCTAGACCAGTGGTTCTCACCTGCGGTTTGGGAAACACTTTTGTCGTTATTATTGACGCAGCAAACGGCTACGTCGGTGATTGTCTTGCTTTTGTCTCGCTTCAGACGACGCAACCGTCATCGTACAAGTCCGGGACTAGAAAGGGAGCAGGGAACATCATCAAAGACCCGACTCACCCTGGATCATCCCTCTACCGCCCCCTCCCCTCAGACAGGCACTACAGAGCCCTGCGGACAAGAACTATCCGCCACAAGAACACTTTCTTCCCCTCCGCCATCTCACTATTGAACAGTTCATTCCCACCATGTCATTTATTTACACTCCATTTATTGCACTTTTTGACTTTTTTTTGCACTGTGTACTATCTCCTGTATTTTTGTTTACATTGCATATATATGTTTTGATTTGATTTCCTCTTCAATTTTCATTAAACTACTTACGGAATGTCCACGGCCACAAAACTCTACTTGTATGTGTACATTCCATGTATGTGTACTGGCGAATAAAGCTGCTCTTGAATCTCCTTTTTCACTACACGCCTAAAAAATGTTGTTTTGTTTTTACATAATTACATTTTTTGTTCTTACATTACTGACAATAATATATAATATAATAGTATCTTACTTCCCGAAAGAGATCTCCAGAGGGATTCATAAAGTCAATCTATCTATGAAGGCATTTCTGATTCTTTTTAAAGTCATTATTAGACGTAATGCCAAGTTTTCATCCTAATCAAGTAAAAAAAAGTCATCTAAATGATTTAATATAAGTGATAAAGATGATGTGACATAGTATGACATTTTGAAATTCATTAAATAAGAACATTCCTAGCAACAGTTTCTATTTTATCTACGCATGTGTCGCACTATTTAAAAAAAAAAAAATAATATTTTGGATTTGTTTCTATGATAAATGAATGGAATTGTATCCGTTTTGTGATTTTAAATTGAATATCCGATGTTCAACTGCATGGACAAATTATTGGAATACAGAAAAGTATTTCTTCCCTAAACTGTAATTTCTGTGATGCTTCTGCTTTCATATCTATACAGTTTTATTTGACGTAACACTACTGCTACTTCCTTGAAAATGCGTCATTTCTAAAAAAAAAACATTAGTCTCACCTGAACAATGTTGGATAGAATTTTAACAAGCATTTTGAAGTATTATGACGTAAAAACCTATGACTCTGCTTGTTAAAATTCAAGTATTTCTGAAGAAATAGGGGAGCTGAGCCAATATAACTAACCATGACAACTTCTGGACTCACACATAGTCGCCTGAAGCTCAGATCAAAAACACACACATACACACTTACATACACACACCTTCACTGGACAAATCCCAAGATTGTACAGGAGACAAATTTGAGAGGGTACTGTATTCTGGGTCGCTACGTTCCTAAAAATAGTCCCCAGCTATTATCCTGACTTCCCTGCGTCATAAACCGAACCCACACTCCAGCATGTCAGTGCTCATCCACTCACATTCAGAACTCACTTTAGCCTTCCTCAACCTCCAGTGGAAGATCTGTCACTCATCTTCCTCCTTTTCTTCCCCCCTTCTATTCTTGTCATGGACACAATAGTTCATAGATAATCTCAGATCTGAGATACGAAAAATGACTGAAGGAAATCTTATATGGTTATGACTCAGAGCATGACTAATTTATATTCTAACTTTATTTAATTGTTTTATTGGATTACATTTGTTGTAGCTAACTAGAGAATTATAAATACGTAATTAAGTGTTGTGTATGTTTAGGTGGTGTGTGACTAAAAAATAGCTATTTATTTTTAAACATATATATTTTAATTTTTCATTCAGTATTTGTAACAATAGATATTCTTTCTTTCTTTAATACTTTAACAGATGATTGTACATTCAATAGAAAATAAAATGTCTCAAATGTAGCAGTCCAATCAAATCATCTAACAAAAAACTAAATATTTTATCAACCTGTGGTAAGTCCAGTTATGTAAAAACGTCATCCAATCATTTTAAGGAGGTCTGCTCAAAATGATTGGTTCATGATATGTCAATCAAATTGGTCCAACAGAGACCCCCCCCTAGCCAAAGTCACAAGTGGACTTTTTGAAGTTTCCAGGAAGGTAAACAGGCAACAGACCCGACAAGAGCCTTTCCCTTCTTTTATAAACAAATGCCAAAGGCAGGATGTGACAAAAGTGCAATAGAGGAGTTCATCGTTTCTGTAGTAGACGAAGTTTTAAGGAACCATGACATTATCAATACAAGCACTGAGAGAAGTTAACACAGGTAGTATAGTAGTATAGTTACAGTAACAAAAATAAAATAAAAAAAGCAACATACAAATTGTAGGGTTCAATATCAATTATATTTTATTTTACTTTTTTTTAGTATTTGTAATAGTAGCATAACACTCAGCGGTACCTGCAGTAAGTAAGCAAGTAAGTAAGTAAGTTCGTAAGTACGTAAGTAATGGTTATTTGTAAAGCGCCTTTCTAGACCAGGGTTACAAAGCGCTTGAACAATGAAAAACAATACACAGTTAAAATATATACTTTAAAAGATCAAGACACATAAGACAAACACAGGAGTCCCAGAAAATCAGGAAATAGTCTGCACAAATAAGAAGGTCTTAAGATGTTTCTTGAAGGAGTCAGTAGATCATCAAACACAGAGGGAGAGGAAGATCGTTCCAAAGCTTAGGAGCAACAGTCTGGAAGGATTTCTCTCCTCTGGTCCTGAAGCGTGTTCAGGAACCATCAGTAGATTCGATCCACAGACCTCAGAGCCCGAGGTGGGGTGTAAGGCTGGATCAGATCAGTGATGTAAGGAGAAGCCTGACCATGAATAGATCTGAAAGTAAGAACCAGAAATTTAAAATGGATCCTGAAAGAAACTGGCAGCAAGTGGAGATTTGAGGAAAAACGTGAGTTCTTCTACTAGAGCGGGTCAGAATTCTTGCTGCAGAGTTTTGTATTCATTGCAGTCCTTCTTGTTTAGACACGAAACTAAATTGTTACGATGGTCCAGACCATAAGACACAAACTCATGGATTACAAGCTCCAGATCGTGTTGTGACAACATTTTCCTAAGTTTAGAGATTTTTCTCAGTTGAAGGAAACAATTTCTCATCAGTTTTCTGCAGTGTTGAACTAGAGACATGTCCTTGTCAAATACAACACCCAGGTTTCTCAGGCTCAGTTTGACAGACTGACCTAAGTCACCCAAGTACTGACTCAACCCTGGAACCTTATCATCAGGAGCAATCACCAGAGTTTCAGTTTTGTCCACATTTAGCTGCAAAGTGTTTTCACTCATTGTTTGATTTCTAGCAAACACTAAGCTGTTCAGCCTCTGGGGCTCAGTTGGATATAAGTCTAATGTAGGTTATTAGGTGCTTGTAGCAATTGTGATTGAAGGAATAGTAGCAACCGTAACAGTAGTAGTATTACACGAACATGACAGGTACTGTTCAGCCCCTCGCCTGTAATTATGTGTCAAATCTGTTTCTAAAAGACGGCTTTCAGCGTGTGATCACGGCCTCAGGCTCCATTAACTGAGATGAAGTGTTTAAATGGAAGTGGGAGGAAATAAGCAGTTCAAGCTCAGAGGTATTAACGCCTCTTTTAGCCGGAGCTGATTGGAAAAAGCGTTACGAGTGAGTCAGAGAGGGGACGTGAATATGTTCGACCTCATCGACTAATGTCAGGATCACATTTGATAATCAAACTGGTGTTGCCATCTTGACCGGGGTCAAGTACTCAAGTGTCATGTTGTTATGGTTGATATGAGAAGTGAATCATTTATGAAATCATCTGATGTTCACTGAAGCAGCAGCTTCGTTTATAGGTCCAGCAAGAGACGAGCCGCAGCCGTTATATCAGGTTTCATGAGTGAAATGATGAAACAAAGTCTGTCAACATCACTTTAAGAGAGAGTGAGTGAGTCACTACTGTTTGGTGTTGAGCAAAGAAACAAACCACCATATGAAACATCTCAGACATTAAGGCAGGCACTGTTCAGTAATCTTACATTTCTATTAAATCATTAAAAATAAATGTTACCTCTTTAGTTCAACTTGTCATTTTAATTATTCATGCATGTATTTGCTTTTTTTTTATTTTCGTTTATTTTGTCTGCATGCACAGTTCTGAGGAGTAAAAGTAATAAAAAGAAGTAAAATAAATAATAAAACATACCAGCTATTAAACAAAAATACTTTATTTTTATATATATATCTATATACATAAACGATGCCTCTACTCCAGTCAATGCGGTGTCATATTCATCAGATGAAATAGCTAAAATACAATAAAAGAGATGATTAATACAACACGATCTCACCACAACATTTGAATTATATTTATTTAGCAAAGAGTTCTTACCTATGGCCCTGATGTTTTTATGTCTGACTTCCAGTCCTGCCTGAAACAGATTTAAATAATATCAGAAACTGTTACATCGATGATACAACTATTAGCTCTTCTGCCATAACAACTCACCTAGTTGTCCAGCCTCGATCTCTCCCTGGCTGGTTCTGCTTTGGATGGATCTAGAACTTTGAAAAAAACCTGTCGACCTCTGCAGTGAGAAATGAACTTTGTTAAACTTAAGAACGTACAGACTTTGATGAGTCACTTACACTATGCTGGCGTTTGCCAGTTTGTTCTGTTCCCTCAGGATCACCATTTCCCCGTTGAATTTCTGAACATAAAAACTGAAGATATTAAAAAACGATTACATCATAACCAGCAAAGTTCTTTCAATGGATCATGGACCACAAGAGATGACGTTTCTTACTGTTAACAACAATAGATTTTTGTCAGCAACAAACTGTCTCAGAAGTTTGACTAATCGTAGCACTTCTTCATTCCATCAACCTTATGATGGTTAGAAGTTGCTATTGATGGTTAGACGATCCTATTGATGGTTAAAAGTTCGTAATGATAGTTTAAAGTTAACTATGATGGTTAGATGTTCATAAAAATGGTTAGAAGTTCCCAATGATACTTAGAGGTTGCTAATGATAGTTAGAAGTTCTGAATGATGGTTAGCAGTTCCTAAAGATGGTTAGAAGTTCCTAAAGATGGTTAGAAGTTCCTAAAGATGGTTAGAGGTTCAAAATGAAGGTTAGATCTTCATAAAAATGTTTGGAAGTTACTAATGATGGTTAGAAGTTTCTAATGAAAGTTAGAATTTTCTAATGATGGTTAGAAGTTCCTAATGATGGTTAGAGGTTCACAATAAAGGTCAGATGTTCATAAAAATGGTTATAAGTTTCTAATGATAGTTAGAAGTTTCTAATGATGGTTAAAAATTCCTAATGATGGTTAAAGGTTCACAATGATGGTGAGATGTTCATAAAAAAGGTTAGAAGTTCCTAATGATAGTCTGAAGTTTCTAATGATGGTTAGATGTTCCTAACGATAGTTAGAAGTTCCTAATGATGGTTAGATGTTCATAAAAATGGTTAAAGGTTCCCAACGATAGTTATAAGTTTCTAATGATGGTTAGAAGTTCTTACATTACTGACTTTTAAGAGAATAACACACATTAACAAAATATCTCACCATAGGTCGTCCTGCCGCAGAGTGACGGTGTCCCGAGGAGACCAGGATTCGCTGAATATTCCCTTGACATTGCCCAGACTACAAAGTCAGAGACGTATAATCCATTGAGTGGACAAATCATTTAATTTAAAATGTAATATTAACTGTTACATGTAGGAGGACTATGAAGGCTAAAAAGAAGTTACCTGACTCAAGATGTTCGTCTCTTTATCGCATAGATCCCGAGGTGTCGCAGAAACCTTGAGAGGCGATTCAAGCTGTCTCAGATCAGAATCCTTGTCTTCTGCAGGATGGACCACATCATTTGAGGAAATTGCAAGAGTGGCCGGTTGAGGGGAGGCACACGGCGAGGGATTCGGAGTCAGTTCACACATGTACATGACCGTGGAAATCAGCTCCTCCGGGTCAATGCCGTCTACCAATTGCTCAAAATCTAGATCAAACCTTTCCATTGATATTTTACTCTAGCGCCTTCCTTGAACCGTCCCGACTTGTTTGTAGCAAAGTAGAACAACCTGTCCACATTAAATATGACATTCTAAATGTGACATTGAAGTCAAACAACATCATGAAAGTCTGCTGGTATATATATGAAAGCACTGAGGGAGGTTAAGGTGTTCAAAGCCAAAGGGACGGATGACGTCATTAAGCCGTGTTCCGGTCACAAAGTACAAAACTTTCCTTTCATTTTATTTATTGAGTCAAATCTTTCCACCTTAAACGGCTGTAAATTATTTACACATACTGTATAATAATCCTAATATTTAAATACGTTCAAAAAGATGACGCCGAGGAAGAAAAATCTATTTATGTTTTCTTTATAAAAAGAAACGTTTTATGTACTTGCCATAAATCTTTCCTTTACGCAATTTTGCAGATGTTTGTTCAGAATTAAGGAATACATTTATTTACTCACGGTATCGTTCGTCTTTTTTATCTTGACGCCATCTTGTCAAAGTCAAAGATCTTGGATCTACGTCACTTAATTGCGCCGCTGTAAAACAAAACAAAACAATATAGCGAATAATACATTTTTTTTATATTGAAATTCTTAATTTTGTGATTAAAAAAATTATTCATCTTTTGGTGATGTTTTATTTAAATAAATTTGATCGAATGTCTGAATTGTTAGGATTATTTTTTATGACCACTAGAGGTCAGAGTTCTATCACAATATAATAAAGCGATTATTTATGCAGTCGCTGTACAACGTATGTGTAAGTAAGTAAGTCATTTTATTTATAAAGCACTTTTGCAGACCAGGTCAAAAAGCGCTTAAACAATCAAAACAATATTCAATAAAGTATATACTTTAAAGGTCAAGATAAAACTGATAACACAACAGGAGTTCCAGAAAAAAGGAGTCAGTAGATCATCAAACACAGAGAGAGAGGAAGATCGTTCCAAAGCTTAGGAGCAACAGTCTGGAAGGATTTCTCTCCTCTGGTCCTGAACCGTGTTCGTGGAACCATCAGTAGATTCTGATCCACAGACCTCAGAGCCCGAGCTGGGGTGTAAAGCTGGATCAGATCAGTGATGTAAGGAGGAGCCTGACCATGAATAGATCTGAAAGTAAGAACCAGAATTTTAAAGTTGATCCTGAAAGAAACTGGAAGCCAGTGAAGAGTTTTAAGGATGGGAGAAATGTGAGTTCTTCTACTTGAGCGGGTCAGAATTCTCACTGCTGAGTTCTGAATCAACTGCAAGCGAGACAGATCCTTCTTGTTAAGACATGAAAACAAACTGTTACAATAGTCCAGACGAGAAGAAACAAACGCATGGATTACAAGCTCCAGATCATGTTCCGTCAACATTTTCCTAAGTTTAGAGATATTTCTCAGTTGAAGGAAACAGTGAGTGTGAAGAGTTGACCTTAGCTATCAGGTTTATTATTTGCGAAGAATAGGCATTGAAAAGTGATTAGTAATTAAAAATAACTGTATAATGCCATGTGTGTTTGTTTATATTCAATGTTTTATTGAATACATACAAAACAATTCGGAATATTTAAGTATAAAGAACGGCTGGTAAATAAATGAAAGAAAAAGCATATTTACAGGAAGGAGGGGCCGTTAAGGTTAAATACAGGCAATGCAGTCTCAGTTTTACTGTCTCCCCTTTCCTGCTAAAATTCTTTTCCCTCTTGTGGAATCAACAAAATGACTTCCTACAGAACATGCCGGACGTGTTCAATTCCTGTTCTGTTGTGTAAAAACTGTTTTTCTTTCATCTCTGGTCACTGACACACGGTCCACATCCTGCACACAACTAGGGGTCCAGCAGAGGTCATCTGCAGAAGTGTTGCAGCTGGAAAAGTGCCAGAGAGGGTGAGAAAGAGTTATTCATGGGGGAGACACAAATGCATTTATTTGAATCAGTGACAGGTTTGCAGTTGGGATGGAGGAGGAGTGACTCTTCTCACTGAGGGGGGTCAGCCAGCACCAGAAGCAGAGTCTCCACACATGAGCCACGTTCTGGAAGGTGTCATGGCTCAGAAGAAAGCTTGTCTGGTCTGCTGCCTCGGCCTCTCGGCTTTAATTGGCGTGGTGGCCTTAGTGTGTCTGTGTGTGTACACACTCCAGGACATGAGATGTTCCAACGGCAGCTTCACAAACGCTGCTGTTTCTGCAGATTCCAAAATCTGCTCCGAGATCGGCAGGTAAGTCCAGACCCTTTCATCAAGTCTTCAGTCATGGGTGGCAAATGTTGGAGAATTTATTCTGGCAGCGACAGATTGTTTTTACTGAAGGCGTGAGGCTTGAAGTGAGCTCACGAGATAAGCAGATTAAGAGATTTGATTGAAGGAAAAAAAAAATTAGCTCCCTCATGCTTATCTTCTTACATGATCATTTTGTGCAGAGACAACTTTTAGTGATGTCCTGTGTGGTGTTAGTGAAGTTGTTGAGCATCAATGTCTTGTTTAAAAAACATCACATGAAAATTGTCATGGGTTACACTTTCACATCAGGAATGTCGTTTTTCCGCCTTTTGTGTTGCGGTTTTGTGTGTCCTTCAAACTACTGCCAAGATCTTTCAAAGGATGAATGGAGAGATGCCTCCACAGCACCTGATTGTGTTGAAGATTTGTTATAATAACACCTTACGTAATATCGTAAAGTTATAATAACTAACAAGCCATGACACATCATGTCTTTTCTGTAATATCCACTAAAAGCTTCCCTTAGAGCTAGTAAAAGAAAAAAAACAATGTTTTCTTGAAACTTATATATTCCTGAAAATGTGGTGTATCTTAAATAGCCGTTTTATGTTTTATTTTTTAAACAAAATGTTGACTCTGAGTGGCTTTCAATTTGCCTCCTGATGCAAACCACAGTCTCCAACTCAGAGGTGCTTCACACAAGAGTTTCACTAGTGAATCATTTAATTTAGAATAGTTCAATTGCTGCGTGTGTGACATAACATCAATGTTTACATACAGAATTTTCAAAGCCAAATCTACTATGCTTGATTTCATTCTCCGCATAAAACCTGAAAAAGAAAAACATCCCATATAAAAAAAACATTTACTTTTCCAACAAGTCAATGAATCAACACTTAATGAATTAAAAACACACGCATTTAGTATCAATTACTATGAAAACATTAACATTGTCTGCATGAACTGGAGCTCAAATCTACTGATAACTTTCCTGGAGGGTTCAGGTTTAAACTTGCGTGGCTTGGCACACTTCAGTGAGTGAGTGTGTGATATGATGTGTGTGAGAGTTCGCTTGGATGGTGTTAGATTATGTAGCGCGTCGACAGAAGAAACGGGAACATTTATCATTTGCAAATAATCCACTTGGCACACCTTCAAGGAACCTGCTGCAGGAAGGAGGTTCGGCAGTAGATGGCGCTATTGCAGCTCTTCTGTGCACCTCAGTGGTGAACCCGCAGAGCATGGGCCTCGGTGGAGGATCCATAGTCACCATCAGGGACAGAACAGGTAAGAGTTCATGAATAGCGTCACGTGTGCCATTTTTATTGTAGATTTAAACTTTTGGGGAAAATACATTTAATTTTAAACAATTTAACCAATTTAACTATATTACATTTATTTATTTAAATGAATTCCTCACATACACCAATACCTACGATAAAACATTTTCTCCTCTAACCAGGTAGACCCTTTTAATAAAGACATTTTTAATTCAACCCATGTGTTTTTATAAATGTTTTTCCCGAAACAGATCTCCAGAGGGATTAATAAAGTCAATTTATCTATCTATCTAGCTTTTTCATACTATACTGTACAGGATAAGATGCACACTTAAAAGAAAAGGCAAATACGAGTATACTTCAGACTTTTCAAACACATTTTGACAGTGGGTTCGTATGTCTTCTTTTGTCAGGTCACGTGAGTGTGTACAACTTTAGAGAGACCGCTCCTCGTTCAGTCAAACCCAACCTGCTCGACGACTGTCCGACCACCTTTCAGTTAACTGTTGGTAAGCTTGACCTTTGAGCTCTCATTATTGTAGTTGTTTTCGTAAAACATATCAATTGTACAGTTGAATTTAAATGACTACTATTACATTCTGCAGTACACACTTCATCACCTCCCGGGCTTTGTTATGTTTTGTTTTCTTATTTTGATTCCACAAGCAGGTATTTTAAATGTCATTTGTCTAGTTAAATTTAAATTGTTATATACGTATACGCCATACTTAAATTAAAGGTAAAAGATAATCAAATATAGAGTACAATTTACACGTTTGATCTAAGAGCGGGAACGTTTGACTACACATATTCACAATCAACATTCCACTCCAGACTGATTCACACTGGTTCAAGACAAGCTTGGATCAGAATTAGATTTATGACACCGGAAGTTTCAGTCTACTGACTCCTTTAAGAAACATCTTAAGACGTTTCTATTTGTTCAGGCTTTTCCTTGAATTTCTCGAACTCCTGTGTTGTTCTCAGTATTATCTTGATCTTTAAAGTATATACTTTTTTGAGTATTGTTTTGATTGTTTAAGCGCTTTGTGACCCTGGTCTCGAAAAGCACTATATAAATAAATATTACTTACTTACATCTGCTTATCTGCGAATCGCACCTTAAATTGTACATCAAAGAATGAAGGCAGAGAGGGGGAGCGAAAGACGGAAGAGAAGGTGACCCCCGCCCGAAAACATTTGAATAATTAGATTACAGGAAGACAAATTAGAATGTCTCTCAGTGGGGGATCGGTGGCACAGGGAACTTGAAAGAACAATTTGGCTGGAAAAAGACGACCCCTGGGCAGGAAATTTGACTTACATAAAGCAAACTTTTCACAGCTCGCCACCACTTTGCCCGGGGCTGTCAATCTATGAAGTCGCCAGGAGAAGGGGTCCGGTCCATCATTATTGAAAGCTTGTATTTTCTTTGACTTGGAGCGGCGAATAAACGACCCGTTACACACTCTGGATTGTTCATCTTTCTCCACAAAGCGAAGAATAACATGTTTGAGCGACGGAAGCGACTCCGTGTTTTGATCCTTTTAGTCTGGAATATTATTAAATTAAATGATGGGATGGAGTTATATGTGGAATCAATGGTGATGCAAATGAAATTAATGCATATGAAAATTACTATTGTAACCATGGTTCTACGAATGGATATTACGCCCTCTACAGGCTATTGCTATGGGTTACCAACCCAGAGGTTTGTCCTCGACCCTCAGATAGATGAATTCACTGGCTACCCAGCATGGGGCAGTTTGGCCTCACCTCTACCTCAAATGTTAGTATTTTAGACTCTGTGGATGTGCTCTCTTGGGCAATACTGGTCGAGGCCATCGTACACAGAATCACAGTAGAAGCGCTTCCGGACCAGAGGAGAGAAATCCTTCCAAGTTTTGCTCCTTAGCTTGGGAACGACCGTCCTCACCCTCTGTGCTCGATGGAGTCTACTGACAGACATTTTTATCTGTGCAGGCTTTTTCTTAATTTACTTGGGGCTTTTGTCACTGTGTTGTCTTGGTCTGTTAAAGCATGTATTTTAACTGTGTATTGTTTTGATTGTTTAAGCACTTTGTGACCCTGGTCTGTGAAAAGCGCTTTACAAATACAAATTACTTACTTACTATACTATAATAGTTCTCTATCCTCTACTGGCTTAGATATGGCTTACACCATGCTGCAAAAACAGGGGGACAATGTACACCCAGTGGTCCACAAATGGAACGCTTGTGTGAAGTGGGCACTGTGTGAATTAGAGAGCCTGACGTCAAGTGTAAAACTACAGTGCCAATGTGGAAGACCAGTAGGCAGGGATGCAGAACATGGCTGACAGTGCTCTCGGTGAAACTGCAGATGCTGCAAATCCAAAACTCCAGGCAGAGGGTTTCATTGTACAGAGCTAGAGGAATTCCAGAGCACCCCTTGTCCAAACCCGCCCTGGCACTTGGCGGACAGTCAGTGGACCTGTCGTCTAAGTTGACACGCTTGATAGAAGACTGAGTCTAGAAGTTTCCCCCATTGCAACGCTGATCGTCCTCCTCACTATGCTCGTGCCACAGCTTGCTGTCCTCCCCTGCGGCCGTCCTATGGTAACCTTCAGCCAAGAACGGGCATTTAAGGTGAAGATGAGGCCTTTTATAAGTGAGGCCCCTGCTGGGTGGCGAGCACATTAATCTTTTGTACGGCCAAAGCAGAGCCTTGTCGCATGCATTAGTAAAAAAGTATAGTGCATCCAGCCTATTATAGACTTCCTTTTAATTCTCTTGCTTTTGTGTTATTTTGCTGAAAACCTTTGCAGATCCCAAGTGGATCGGGGTCCCTGCAGAGCTCCGTGGGTATGAGGTAATCCACAGAAAGTACGGCAGGCTTCCGTGGTCCAGACTGTTTGAGCCGACCATCAGACTTGCAAGGGAGGGGATCCCAATGCCCCCATATCTGGGAACTCTTCTGCAGTCTCCCATAGTCAAGGGGAGAGTGAAGAGTTCGTCCATCTGGTAGGATTGTGTAAACACCTGAATATAAGAATGTCTTGTTTAAAGAAAAGTGGCTTAAGATCTTTGGGGAGAAATGATAACAATGTTCTGACATGCTTTGACAGTGAGATCCTCTGCAACGAAAACAAGACAGTTCTGAGCCATGGAGATGTGCTTAAGTTCCCCAAATTGGCAGAAACCATGGAAACCATCGCCCAGGAGGGGACAGAGGCCTTTTACACTGGAAAGATTGGACAAGACTTGATTCAAGATGTCAAAGCTGCAGGTATGACATCAGAAGAACTTTATAAATATACATAACATTTGGCTAAATTAAACCTATTATCTCAGGTGGGACACTGTCCATGGAGGATCTGAAGTCAGTCCAGGTGAACGTAACCAAAGCATGGACTGTTGCTTTAGGAAGCTCTAAATTACATCTCCCTCCACCACCTGCTGGGGGCGCTCTATTGGCTTTCATCCTGAAAATAATGGAAGGTTGGCTTACTTCAGTTTTATTACGAAATAACTTCCTTGTTTCCATATAAATGACTTTGTGAATGGGGTTTTGTCCTGGTCTGCAGGGTTCGACTTGACCAAGGAATCTCTGGAAGGTGACAAGAAACTTCACTTCTACCATCGTTACGTGATGGCGGCGAAATTTGCAAACAGAAACCGTCGGCGGATCCGTGACCCTCACTTTAGCAGCAGCAATGTAAGAATCTGAATAATTTCGGAAAATGATCACCTTCGTTTTAAAAAATGTCACCGTGTGAACGACTTTAAATGATGTTATTTGCTCGCAAAGTGAACCACATATTTTGGGTTCCATTCAGAATGAATGAAATACCGAGTGTCGGGAAAGACACATGGGAATTCAGAATACAGAAATATATCAGTTTAATTGAGTAAAGATTATCTAAGAAAAAAAAAGTTTGCTTTTTGCAGTATTTAACATGTTCATAGTGCAAGTTCCAAGTTCCAAGTAAAGATATCTTTAGGTTTTACCAAGTGCTAAACCAGTACCTGTGCAATGGTGCCGGTTCTTGAAGCAAACAGGTTGGTTTCAGAATAGAAAACATGCATCCATTATCCGAAATTATCCTTTTTTTAGCCTTCCTTTGGAAAATAAAAAATGACATAAGTAAAATTTAGATTGGGCTTTGATCGTGTTTCTATTGAAGCAGATTCAGTGACCTAGATTTTAAATCTGATTTTCATATGCTTGGTAGAAATAGATAAGGGTCTCAAATCATTTTTATTAAGGAATGATGAACGGCAGTGAACTTGTTCTTCTTATCCAAGGACTCTCTGATATTAAAAGTCGGAAACTCACATCTGAATAAAGTGAGAATTTAAATATTAATGAGAAAATACTTTTAAAACTACATTTCTTGTTACTATTTTGATGGAGCCGTTTAAAAGGTTTTAAACTAAAATTAAAAAGTCCACAACACAGTTCGGACCAATTGGTCGAGGCAGCTTTCTCAAATAACAAGTCCCATAATGCAACAGTTCCACAATGTCCAGATATTGACACATTTTAACTACACAATATTAAATTAAAACATATGACCCACATATTCAATTGTAACATTATTATACAACATGCTTTAAAAGTAGCTCATCTTTAAAATTCTACAAAAATTAATCAAATTATACTAAACAAAGCTGTAACAAGTATTAGAGTAAGAGGTTTCACTTAGGACCATTTGTGGCCCCCGTACCTGCATTGAAAAATAAAAGTCACAGAGGACTTCCTGTTTCAACGCTGACACCATGTTGCAAACTAAATGATTCATTTCTCCCATCATGTCTTCCTGCAGGGGTCGGCGCTTCTCATTGATCCTTTATTCATCAACCAAATCCGGGAGAAGATTCTGGCAAACTGCTCCCACTGGGAAAACGCTAAAACGCCTTCTGATCAAATGGGGACGACACACGTGTCGGTCCTGGACGAGCACGGACTGGCCGTGTCGACCACCAGCACCATCAACCAGCTGTGAGCGGACGAGGGTTTTCATGTGAAAGGTTAATAACAGACTAATCGTTTAACTCCGTGTCACAGATTCGGGGCCGCCATCTATTCTCCTCGCACCGGCATCATCCTCAACAATGAGCTGCTGGACTTCTGCGGGAGGGCGGACAGTGTGAGCGCAGGTGAAGTCACGCACAAAAACTACAACTTTATGTTTGTTAAAGTCAAGACAACAACGCACAAAATTTCCCACAACTTGACACGACAGGAAGGTCTCATTTGTTAGCAGAGCTGTCACAGTGTCAAACTAGAAATAGCATTTTAAATATGGTTAAGTAAGTAAGTAAGTAAGTAAGTAATATTTATTTATTTATATAGCGCTTTTCCAGACCAGGGTCACAAAGCGCTTAAACAAACAAAACAATACTCAAAAAAGTATATACACTTTAAAGATCAAGATAATACTGAGAACAACACAGGAGTTCCAGAAAATCAAGGAAAAGCCTGAACAAATAGAAACGTCTTAAGATGTTTCTTAAAGGAGTCAGTAGACTCCATCAAGCGCAAAGAGAGAGGAAGATTGTTCCAAAGCTTAGGAGCAACAGCCTGAAAAGATTTCTCTCCTCTGGTCCTGAGTCGTGTGCGTGGAACCATAAGTAGATTCTGATCCACACACCTCAGAGCCCGAGCTGGGGTGTAAGGCTGGATCAGATCAGTGATGTAAGGAGGAGCCTGACAATGAACAGATCTGAAAGTAAGAACCAGAATTTTAAAGGTGATCCTGGAAGAAACTGGAAGCCTGTGAAGAGTTTTAAGGATCGGAGAAATGTGAGTTCTTCTACCTGAGCGGGTTAGAATTCTCGCTGCAGAGTTCTGAATCAACTGCAGGCGAGACAGATCCTTCTTGTTAATAGCATAAAGCTCAATTAGGTCCAGAACTATCTTGTTGTAATTGTATATTCTTAGCAGAGGAACCTCATGAATTTCTGTATTTATAGAAAAGATTGCCTAAATTGAAAGAAAATAACACATGGCCCGGGGGCCAAATCCTGCTCGCCAATTCATCTTATGTGGCCCGAAGGATGGCTTGCTCAAAGTTTAAAAAAAGGAACTGAGATTATGAGTGTTAGCAATTTAATAGAGTCTTCCAATAAAAGTAAAACTGCGGTTGAAGGTAACAAATTGATAGAGAATTCGATACTGTCTTCTATAGACAGTTTGGTAAATGTGATTTGTTTGGCCCGCAACAAAGAGTGCTTGAAGATCTTGGTCCCTTGTGTGAATGTGTTTAGAACTGCTTTTATAAAGTATCACACGATTATATATACGTATATATATATATATATATATATATATTTATGTTCTCTTTTAGAAGAAGAATCTCATCAAAATAACTTGAATTCTGTGCCTATCGAGTTCACTGTCAAAATGTTTTGAATTACATTTGCCTTTTCCCTCAAGTGTGCATCTTATCCTGTGCGGTGTGGTATGAAAAAAGATATATAGATAGATTGACTTTATTCTCTCCTTATCTCCTTCGGGAAATTACTACCTAAACTAAATGTAAAAAATAAAATAAAAAATGAATCAATCAATATTTTAGTCAATTACATAATAAAAACATAAATATATGTCATGTCTATTTAATTAAAGATATAATTAATACATTATTTAATGATTTCATTTAGTCTATTTGGTCCACCATAAAATTCAGGAGTCGTGACTGATTATCTTATGGCAACACAACTCTAATCGTGCATCGAGAAACACAATGATACTCGTTTGTTTCCTTGACTGTATTCTGTCGGTGACTGTGGTTGCAGGTGAGCAGCCTCCCTCCTCCATGAGCCCCGTGATACTGGAGGGAGACTCGGCCAGAACTCTCATCATTGGAGGATCCGGAGGTAGTTTGATCACCTCAGCCATGGCCTTGGTAACTGAATCCTGATGGACCATCTTTCTGTCTGTTTATATCCACTCAAGAATGACCTTTGTTGTTTTTTTTCTTTCAGTCTATCATCAATCACTTGTGGCTGGGAATGAACTTGGAAGACGCCATCGCCGCTCCCATTCTGTTTGTGGATTCAAAAGACAATGTGAACTTTGAGCCAGGATTTGACAAGGTCTGGTTTCTTTGTTGTTTAAAATATATCACTATGATAATGGTTTGGTTAAAGTGACAAACGGGCAGTGTTTATTTTTTCCCTCAATCTTGTTCCTGGCATTTTTAAAGGATTTTGTAGATATGTTTAATTAACTGGAAATATTTAGGATATGTAGAAGATAAGATGAAGTTAAAAGTATTCCAGAAAAAAACACACACCAACTAACTGTATGTGATTTGTGTGTCTCCAGTCAGTCATCGATGGACTGAAAGCTCTCGGACACCAAGTCGGAGACTGGAAATTCTTCCTGAATGTTGTGAACGCTGTGAAGAAAGACCACAAATGCATCGTTGGAGTTTCAGATAAGAGGAAGATGGGATCTTCAGCAGGATACTGACACAAAGTGTCTGCACTCCTTTTAAAGTGCAACTAATGTGAAATCTCTCCTGACTCTCATGTTTCAAATGTTTTGAAGTCTTCCTCTCCAAGATGCAGTAATTCCCTCATCATGATGATGTTTGGAAATATTACTCTATAGATCTCCCTGGCTTCCATAAATACATATGCAGTTGTGATGGTGGTGACCTTGACAAAAAGACACATTCGTTTTCAGGCCTTTCAGCCTCACCTTGACCCTAAGATAACACAGGGGTTAAGTTAACTGACATTTTTTTTATCCATTTCTCAAGATGAGAACGGATGCTAGATTCATATCATAGCATCTTCAACTCGACTTTTTCCCTTTGAAAGAGTTTTCTTGCTGCCTTAAACCAACGCACACTTTTGATTAATTAAATGTTACCGATGTTTTTGATGAGATTCTGTGAGTCACGCTGCCTGAGCCGATGGATCTGTATGATCGGTTTGGTCTTAAAGAATGTATTTCTAGTATTATTCATGTCCATTTCTATATTGTACACATTTGATTTTGGAAAATAAATGTTTAAATCTGTGTCGACAAGAAGCTTTGATGACTCTCTTTATGTGTTTAATTCCAGTAAAAGCCTTGTCTGATCAGCAATAATCTCCTTCACGCACTTCCTGTTTCTCTGCTCCCACACAAAGGAAACGGCACAGTTTCAGTCGGCACGATGAATAAGTGATGATTTCTTGAGTGGATTCTGCTGCGTTTCCCCTTCGAGGCCCCTGATGTGTGTTATGAGAAGACACCAATTCTACTCAGTGTGAGGCAGCCCTGTGTGTCAGACCCTGACAATTTAATCCGGGTGAGCTGTGAGTTAAAGTCTGCGATGCTAGTCGAGATAACAGCCATTTGTCACGGAGCCAAACATCTTTCAGCGTTTGATTTCTGTTCGTCTCCAACTTCCTCTCAACACACGGCAATTAAGAATGACTGACGGGTAACAAGAGATTCTGTCATCATATATCAAGCATATTTTTCACATTTTAAGTGACAGAAAATGATTTTTTCCTTTGGAAAAAAGTTTCTACAAGTTAATTTTAGAACCAAAAAAAAAGGAAAATTTAATATATAATTACAATTTATGGTACAATCTTATCCAGAAATCCTATTATTATGATCTATTCTAGTATTCAGAGGCTCTTCTGCAATGTTTTGGCTTTAAGAGTTCAAAAATCACCAGAAACATTTTGGTGTTATCATTTCACTCAATCAGTGACACTTTTGTGCTGTTTTGTCTCACGATTGTACGTACCACTGTAAAACCTGTGGTTGAATGAGTTTTAATGACACATTCTGTCACTGCGGTCAAATTAAAGTGGATTTATTCATTTTTGCTTGTTAAAAGAGCTTCCTGTATGAGCAGCAGGAGTGAGAGGAACAAAGAAAAGCCTATTTCAAAACTATCCTTAAATGTTAATTAAACACATTTGCAAAGTAATTTGTCATAAAACACAAAAACATAAAAAAAAGGAAGGACTTTGATTTTCCTGCTCAAAAAAACGAAAAATTAAAATGGCAAGACTAGCAAGAACCAAATGTCTTTAAAAATAACGCTCATTATAACGCTGACTCGACAGGAAGCCTGGACTGGTTTCTCTGCAACAAAATGTTCTCATGCAGAGTTTGTGTTTAAACTCGTTTTCGCGACTTATATTTAGAGTAACGTTGACCGACATAGTGTCTTGACAAGTCACATCGTAGTTTGACTTTTGAGAAAAAATTCTGTCTTTTAAAACAGGGCTCTCAACCATCTTCATACCAAAGCAGGATTATATTCTCGGGCCGATGTTCGGATAGAAAAAAAGTAAAAATCACCATCATGACCTGCAAAAAAACTATAATTAAGTGGATGAAAAAACAGATTTCAAACAGATTTCTTGACTGGTTACAAGATGTATTTGCTTTCTATGTATATTTGATTGTATGCTGATGATGGTGTTCTGTATGTGTGAGTCTCCTGGCTTTTAGAGACTTATGTGTGAGTGTGTTTTTGAGCATCATTTATGTAGAATGAGGGTAGTTTGTGTTTGACTATTTTTCACTAGTCAAGAGTCACACGCTAATGTTATTACAGAGAAAATCCCTCTTCTTTTCTAAGTGAAAATCATTTTAGGCGTAATAATAAATACAGTTTATATTATACTTTCTGTTAAGACCAGTTATTGGGGACCA